>NC_056471.1:440742-698242 GCF_008729295.1 Plectropomus leopardus | reverse complement strand
TTGTGTTGACATCATGGTGGCAGCATTCCGAAACATTAAGAGATGTGTAAGGATACCTAGAGCATCATATGTAGATTCGAAAGCCCACTGCAAAGCGGCAACATGTAACAATTTCGGGTGAGAACATATCCTAAAACATTGACCTTCACCAGGAGGCCAGAAAAAAAAGGCAAAGATGAATGCTAATATTGCTCTGTAAATGCTGAGTGTGTAAATAAGCCACTGTGAACAAAGTCACCACATCAACTAAACAGGTGATAGTATGTCAGTGTTGTGCTGGCATACTATCTGCTGCTCTCAAGTGGTCAAAACAGTGATGAGTAATTGTAGGATTCCCCTCTGTAATGAAGATCAGGGTGTATTCAAAATCACATACTTTTCCTTTTCCTTTTGAAAAGCATCTAAACAATATATTTTTCTACTATTACCATTCGACTGGTCACCAATCATTTGAATGCACTGTCATCTGTCATTATGACTTCTGTCAGCTATCAATCAGCTGTCAGAGCTGTCCTCTGTTTCAGTCGATGTGATGTATATGCGCTGTGCAAAAGATTGTAGGTCAGAAAAGCATACTGGCTTACAGTCTACAAAATCCCAACAGATGCAGTAGAATATCCTGGTGTTTTTAGCGTATTGCATGTGAAATTCTATGTACTAGGACCTACTATGTAGTATGCTAATGTGGGTATTGGAATGGACGTTTCAATCAGGAAGAAAACCTTAATGTTATGTTCAACACTAAGACACAACTGTTCACTGTGCACCTCTGGTTGCACAGCTTCTGCATCACATGAGGTCCAGCAACTATATTCTCCATCACAGAGCAAACTGCCTGAAGGCAGTGTGTCTATGGTGTGTAGCAGTTACATGCCGTCCAACATGGTACTGCATTAAAAGGTTAAACAACAAGCACCAGCTGTTTGTCCTGCACAGCTCTATGCCTGTCATGCTTACCTCCACAAACAGAATGAGCTCAGCATGGGACTGCAAATCCCAAAGCTCAGGTGCTTCAATTATACATAAATCAACTCAATATGCTTTCCTGAGTAGCTGCAGATCAGGGATAGACTGTGGTATTAAAGATCCTTGTATATGCAAAAGCAAAATGGTAAAAAACGGACAACAATTGGTTTATTGAATCAGCCATGCTCATGTATTCATCAGGTTTTGAAAAAGACACAGACACAGAGCGACACCTCTGTCACTCAGTCACAGATATCTGAGGATTTGGGCCTTTCTACCAAAGCACCACCTGCTGAGGAAGAGGTAGGAGAAAAGCATATTTCTGGGCACCTCAGTAGAGCCCTGGAGGTGAACTGGCACCTGACAGTCTATCCATCCACACATCCAACATAGAAACAGCTTCTTCCCCCAGGCTTTGAGTCTGATGAACTTTTAACGGTCACTGAGTGTCAGAATAAACACTGATGCACATCTGCACTCTTTTTAACTTGTTTTTGCCATATGACCCCTTGCACTTTTTTAGTTAGTTTAGTTTAATACCTCTCCAAGTAACTGCACTATTACGCGCACAGACTTGTATATATTAGCTAAAATTGTTTAACACATTGCTGTACATACGTCAATTTAAAGGTTTTTTTTTTGTTTTCATTCTTTTTCTTTTTTTTCTTTTCCTTTTATATTTAATGTTTAATTTCCTGTACACTGACAGCAAAGCTAACTGAAGTCAAATTCCTTGTTTGTGTAAGCATACTTGGCCAATAATGCTGATTCTGATTCAGATTCTGATTGCTCAGAGGTAGACTTGAACTGGGGATTCTCTGACTCCATATACAGGCTCATGCAGACTGAGCTGCCGTCACCCCAAAGGTGAACAGTGTGCAATACCAATACCAACACATTCTCATCAACCTGACACTACCCGTCTACATATCTGACAGGTGTTGTCCAGTCGTCCGGTGTCGTGGGGTTCTCAGCTGACACTATCGAGCAATGTATTATACAGCTGCGAAAACTGGCTTTTAATGTTCGAACCTTACGCCGAAATGACTGCAAAAGTGGTTGTGTTTGACAAAGTCCGAATGAGAACTGACTGTCAATATCAAAAAAAAGAAAAAGACACAAGTAGCAGTTGGTCTGATTCAGTTCTAGACAGGTTTAATTTAAAGGAAAGACAAAGGAAGCTATTCTACAGAATGAGGGATGCTGTTTGTTCAAGGGCCATGTCCAAGGAAAGCATATATTTTATATGCTTAGCAAAGGGAGCACCATGTGTTTATGCTGCGCCACAAATTAATTTTGCGCTAAGCACTGCCGGTTAGGTGTTGTCTGTTTTGTTTTTATTCAGAGCATTAGGAGTTGAAAAATGTTCAACTCTGGGTAAAAGCAGCAGCTTAGTTAGTCACTTGAGCTGTTCAGTCACAGTGGAGGAGGGACAAACAGCCTACCATGAAGACAAATTATCGCATCTGACATGAATAAGTGCTGAACAACAACAATAACATCAGTAGATGACAAATCTCTAAATTTAAAGTATTTAGCCTGTACTGTTTCCTCTCATGAACATAAACAGAGCGGTGGGTCCGTCGGCTCTCCCTGCTGCTTGAGCCGTCCTCTCATCCATAGCAGGTACCTTGTGACGACATGTTTACTTTTCTGGATATTCCATGTTATAGCAACCAGATGCAACTAAAGCTTTTGAGATGAAAAAACAGGGCTTCTCCAAAGCGCGCTCAACCAACAGCTGGCTGTTTCCTGAGAAGTTTTTTCAGCTGGGAAAAAAAGCTTCGGTGAGCATGGCCCTTTTGTATTTTTCTTGTGCTATTTTTTATTGTTGAAGTCAAAGTGATGGCAGAGTGCTGCTTCTTCAACCTTCCATCTTCACTCAACACCGATCGCTTTTCCCTACTACTCAGGCATCAATACGTTAACAAATAAATATGACACTCATTGATTACAAAGTAGCAATTAAGTTCATGTTTGTGCAGTTACACTAAAAATGGCTCGGCTTACAGTAAAAAATCTCCCATGAGTAGATCTACTGTTTCTTAACTCCAACATACTTGTGCTCTGAAAATGACTCTACTCCATTTTCTTCAAGTCCTATTTTAAAGAACTTCAGAAACCACTAAGCCATCATCCCACAACTTTGCGAGGATCTTCTTCAGATATCACTGAGTACATGATCCAACTGCGAACATTTCTCTTTAACTTTTTCCCTTTCAATTTTTAGATAAATGCCCATGAATCAAACTTTCCTTAAGTAATTGTAACCAAATGTAGTGCACATGTTAACATGCTTTGTCCAAGCATCCCTGAACAGTCTTTGGATATTCTGCCACATAAATACGATGATGCGATTTGCACAAAATTAGGTTTGCAACACCTTGAGCCGTGACTCAGTCAACGCATATAATTTGGTAATGTATGATTGGTGTGAGTTATTACAATAAATCTAAAATTCCAGACATTTTATTTTCCAAATTTCAAAAAATAAAAATAAATCACCAGGACATCCTACAGAGCTGAATTGTGGAAAACAACTCCACATGTAGGATGGGAGCCAGAGCCTTCAGTTACCACGCTCCTCTTTTATGGAACCACCTTCCAGTTTCGGTCAGGAAGGCAGACACCATTTCCACTTTTAAGGGTAGACTTAAGACTGTCCTCTTTGATAAACCTTATAATTAGGGCTGGTCACTTCAGAAGTGTAAATCTTCTCAATCTAAATTTTTGAGGATATGAAAATCAATTACCATCTATGTCTCCACAAGTCTTTATTCAAATGCTACCAAAATGGGCACAGGCATTTTTGGATATGAAATATTGCATGTTTGAAATGGTGTTCAGATTAGTGGAATGGTGATCCTGCATTGATATTCAGTATCTTATTGTAATTTGTATCATATGCACAACATTTTTTTTTAATTTCACTAAAAAAGGCAATACACCGGAACCAGCAGAATTAGTTTTTTTCCTTCTGAATTTTATCCTCATCACTTTGACTGTTGTGTTTTAAGCTGGAAAAGACAAAAATATCCCAGTTTTGAGAATGTGTGTGAAAAGGCATGTCTTCCTGGTGGTGCAGTGAGTGAGTCACCTGCTCTGGGGATTCAGAGGTTAAGGACTTCATTCTACAGGTGCAGAAGTCGTACAATGCATGACCACATTTCACCAAAATCTTTGACAATACCATCATCATGGAAAGTAGCAAAAATTATACCAGTACCAAAGAAGGCAAGTCCCAGGGAACTTAATGACTTTAGACCTATTGCAGGGGTTGGGAACCTTAACTATCAAAAGAGCCATTTCTGGCCCAAAACAAACAAAAAAAATCTGTCTGGAGCTGCAGGTAACACAACACATAGTCAAACTAACCTATCAATATTATTAATAATTATTAATATATGAGCATTCATTAATATGTTTGACCACTATTATTATTTTTTGTTACATTAACTTTGCAGTGTTGGTGGTAAAAATTGAAAGATCTATCCATGCACTATTATTATTATTATCATTATTATTATTATTATTATTATTATTATCTATATGCATTATTAACTTCTCCATTTCCCTCTGAGACTTCTCCTATCTTGGATTTGGAATCCATAGCTAGTCAAGCTTGATTCAGGAGTGTCCACCGCTTTTGAAATTTGGCAAAATTAAGCAGAAAAGGCACCAAGGCCACAGAAATATGATGCATATTTTAGTTAATGAAATGCTAATACATTTTCATATTCTGTATACAGGCTACATATTTTTGCAATTGAAAAATTGAATGAAAATCTTTAAAAAATAATCAGCATACATTTCCATATAATTTTTAGTCAGAGACAAAGGAGCCACTGGACAGGGGCTAAAGAGCTGCATGTGGGGAGAGATCGTATTTTTTTCCACAGTTTGGAGAAGTGGCAGGAGTGCCAACACAGAAGCTTAGTGTGGAGGGGGGGCAGTAGAAAAACAAAAAGTATTTTAGACACATAAAAGAAAGTGTATGTTATATTTTTTGCTTCACTGCTATGCTCTTCCATCAGACAACCCACTGCGACAGGGAAGACATTTACAGCTTTACTTCCCCATCAATGCTTTCACCAAAGCCACCAGACTCCATAAATGATAAAAAGAGAAATTTTGGTCCGCTAAATACAGGAGCTGCTGGTCTACTGCTGCCCAATCACTTAGTCACTTTGCTGAATCTGAACTGAAGCTTTAAAATGTCAAATTCACATATTAACACAAACAAAGTAACTGCTGGAGGCAGTGGCAGACCAGCAGCTCCTGTGTTCAGTGATGTTAAATCATTGTTTTTTAGGGGGAAGTCTCGCTTTGAAGAAAGCATTAAACGGCTTCAGAAATCACTGTCAGTAAGGCAAAGCAGGGAAATATTGTCTGTTTCTCCACACTGACTCATCTACTGTAAATAAACACTGATTTTGGATGAGTAAAAACCTCATACAGCCCCACGTCCAAAGATCTGAACTATCCTTTTAAATATATAAAATTGCCCTGCCCTGTTGTTAGTGTGCTTTAATGGTACAGGCCTGGTGAAGAAAGTCACATGGAATGTTAACAAAAACTACAAGGAGTCAGCAGACATCAGTGTGCAGAACTAATCTGCAATGAGAGCAAAGTTGTGCTGCAGCAGGAAGAATTCCAAAACCAAACTCGCCAGCTCACTGGCCAAAATCTATTTCAATCTTGGCTAAATAAAGCAAAGGCAGCTACTGACTGAGTCTGCCCCAAGATACTTTATTAACGACTCGAACACACAAACACACTGACTTTGAATTGTTCTGCAGGAAGCTCCATGAAGAGCAAACCCTTGCAGCCAATTTAGGTCTGACCATGAGATGGGTAGGACAACTAAATCATGTGACCTTAACACACAGTTACTCACTCTTGTATGAATTCAAGAGCACAGATAATTCAAAAAAGCCAGACTGGTATGATGTTAGAAATAAAAATATACCTTAAATTAAAACTGGTAATGAATTCAGTTAAGCAGACCTTGGATGGTACTTCAGTTACAGGGCTGTCTGTCAGTATAATAGAGTCATAGATTATGTGACAACAGGAGAAAGACAGCAAATTAACTATTTTATCATAAAGTCCAAACAATGCTGACCAGTTTGGTTTCCCCTTTGGAGCCTACCATAGATCACTGTTTGGATATATCAGTTTTCTGTTGGAATTTTTTGCTAATTTTGAAGTTGTGTTTTATGGTATTATTTAGTGTTTTATATCTCTCTATTAGCCCAACCTGGGGTGTCCTGTAGCTCACCTGGTAGAGTGGACACCCCATGTACAAAGGCTCTGTTCTTATTGCAGCAGCCATGGGTTTGACTCCAACCTGCAGTCATTTGCTGCCTGTCATCCTCTCTGTCTCTCTCTCCACTTCATACATAACATAACTGTTATAGTAACGGTGGAAAAGCCAAAAAAAAAGAAAAAAAACCAGCCTAACCTCTGCTACCCAGTGACGGTGAAAAAACACACAATTATGCATTAAATTACTGTAATAATTGTAGTTAAAAAGTACAATTTGCCCTTTTAATGAAAAATGTTATATTTTTCCTTACTTGCTCCTTTACTTTATACTTCAAAAAGACTGAAAAACAGACATTGTTATGAAACCAACCGTCTAGGTGTGGTGTGTTTCATGGCAGTGTCGAGTGATGTGGACAAAACTGGTCAGTCTTCATTTTAATGAATAATTAAATGAAATTGATGAGCCACATGACTACAGAAGTTTGATATTGACAATATAAATAGGATCAAACAAGATCTTGGAACAAAGGCATGGCAAAAATATGAAACAGAACAATGACTCATCCTTATGAAGTGCAATTCACACGTCATACAGCTGTGGAGTCTAAACATCTACAAGGTCTTGCTCTTTCAGTATCTTAACATTCAGACACCCTGGAGCCTCCTCACATGCCTGCATGCAGCCAGCGAAGGACTCTGAGGCCTCTGAAAGTACCTGAATATAACCATGGATAAATCATACATTTACACAGATTAAATTATTGATAATGACACTCAAATTTTTTCATGTTGAATGATTTTCCACAAATGTCAACAAAGAGGGTCCTGTACCATTTCATGGTCCTGTGAGGTAAGCTGTAATATCAAAGCAGCTGTTCAGACAGGGCCACGCTGCTCATGGAGCTGTTGAATGAAACTTTAACTACTCAGAAACAGAGCTAAGTAAAAGACAGCCTATAATAACAGATAATAATAACAGTACTCCTAAGTAACAGCTGCTGTACTCTAGATGGCAGTAGGCCTGGGGATGGAGATCCTCTCATACCCATCATCATAGGTTCTGATTTCTCTCCTTACAGCTTCCCCATATTATGTGGTATGAAATGCAACTAACAAAAACCTTACTCGTATACATTTCACTGAAGGAAGCTTTCCATCTCTGATCCACTGTGCAGAGCCTCTCAGGCGTCCTACTGAGAGCTTTCAGTTTTCCTTTGTGTTGATGTGTTGGGTCGTCCATGAAATCACTGGGATTTCTGAACTCTGCAGGGCTTGTGTCATAGCTATCATAATGATTGTGATAACTGGAGTCCAGGTAGCCCTTGTTGATAAGTGACATCACTGTAACAAATGCCCAAAGCAGTTTGAGACTCTCCAGTGTACATGGAAAGGTCAACCGTGTATCATGAGCCAACTCAAAAGGTGTTATGCCCAGTTTAGATGGCTCATTCATGATGTACTACTTGATTGCAAGTGCTACTTTTGTGGCAAAGACTTAATCATCCATTGACAGGTTCCGACAGTGGTGGGACACAGATTTGCTGGCTGTACAGATGGAGACATACAGCGACCTAAGCCTGTGCAGGTGGTCATTTGCTGGTGTGATTTTTTGTTGTTGTTGTCACTATTATGGCCTCTGGCTAGACCACTTGAACAAGTGAACTGGGGGCTTGTCCGTTCTCTCTGTTGTTGGTTGTCGTCGTGTAAGTTTGTTCGTTTCTCGCTCTTTTGGTCTGCATTTCTGATTGCCAGTTTTTTCCTTTGTGGTGGTGGCAGTTAGAGAGTCTAAACTGGAGAATTTCACTACCAATCCTTTCTTTGGATAAGCTCAATAAGTGTAAAAAGGCTGACCTACTTTTGATTGCTAACTTTTTTAACCCCTTAACGCTGATTATCGCGAATTCGCATCATACCGCTTTAATCCACATTGCAGCCGAATAGCACGTGCATTCCTCTAATGCCGGTTTGTGCATATTCAACACACACCTAGGAACCTTTTGCAAGCACTGGTTTCTCCTCGGACCGGTCAAAGTGAAAACTACATCGGTTTCCAGTATGCACACGTTGCAGATGGTGAAGCGATCATTTTGGGCCTGGAAATATGGCTATATCGTCGAAAATAAGGTAAGTTGCGTCAAGAAAAAAATATGTACATGCTTATTGGTTGCTTATACAGCAAATTCATCGGAATAGACTTCATGTGACGAATATTTCTTTATGTAATTTGAAGATTTTGGTTTGTAGCGAATTCGCGACATCCATCCATGATGGCTAAATGCAATCATCATGGCTAAATGCGGTCATGATGGCTACATGCGGTCTCAGTACTAATGCCAGTGCTAAATAATGCTGCAATTAGATGGATTTCAGCACTCACATGCATTTTCTTTTGGAAATGCCATGAGTATACTCATTCTGAAAATAACATACTGGGATATAAATGCAATTTCGGCTCTTTTTGTTTTTTTTAAAGAAACGCAGAACAAAATGGAAGCATCTATGTTCTATGCCAAGCGAGCAACTACAATTCAAACCAGGGTACCACCAGAGGAGAGTGAGGACAGTTGTCTCAGTGACAGTGGAGGAAGCGATGATGAATATACTCCTAACCAAGGTGATGAAAACAGCACAGCTATAATTTTGTTGTTTACATATGACCATATATTTGTGAATGTAACCATGTCTGTATGTATGGTGCCATTCAAAGGCAGATCAGGTCTAAAGCAGTATGTCCCCAAGAAGCCCTACAAATGGGGATACAAAATCTTTGTGCTTTGTGACACAAAAGGCTTGGTGCATTCATTTGATATATATTCAGGGAAAACTGATAATGCACCAGGTCAACCAGACATTGGGGCAAGTGGAAACGTTGTGCTAAAGCTTGCACAAGTTATCCCCGGTGCTGTCAACCACCTGTTGTATTGTGACAACTGGTTTTCTTCCCTGGATTTGTTTGTTGCTCTTGCAAACAAGGGGATATTAGCTCTCGGGACTGTGAGGCAAAATCGCATGCAAGGGTGCAGCTTCACTGCAGACACAGAGATGAAAAAGAAGGGACATTTGAGGAGCAACAGGCTGTTGTAGAGGGTGTGGAAATCAGAGCAGTCAAATGGTTTGACAACAGAGGGGTCATCGTTGTCAGCACTTTTGCCAGCGCTCAGCCTGTTTCCACCATGGAAAGATGGGACAGAGGGTTGAAACAGAAGGTGTCTGTGGATTGCCCGCGCATCATCAGCTTGTACAACAAGTTCATGGGTGGCATTGATGCTCTTGATGCACTGATTGCATATTACCGCATCCACATCAGGTCGAAAAAGTACTACCACCGGTTATTTTTTCACTTCGAGGACATGGTGATTGTCAACAGCTGGTTGTTGTATCGGCGAGACAGTGAGTCACTTCGCATTCCAAGAAAGCTGCAGAGGGACTTGCTTGCTTTCAGGATATCCATTGCACAGGCACTCTGCATGCAAGGTACGGATCTGCTGAGGAGGAAGAGGGGGCGGCCTTCACTGGATGTTGACAATGAGTTTCAAAAGAAGAAACATCGCGGTCCAGCAAAGGCTATTCCGACACAGGAGGTGCGGTCAGATGCTGTGGGTCACTGGCCAATGGTTGAGAGGGAGAGGCAATGCTGCAAAAACCCAAACTGTAAAGGCCAGACTGTGATCAGATGCTACAAGTGCAAGGTTCATCTGTGCCTCAACAAGCACCAAAACTGCTTCCGTGAATTTCACGAGTAAGGGCCAAAGGGTCCAATCCAGCCATGATGAAGTGGGGAAAAAGTGGAGAAAAAAGTGGACACAGACTGTTTGGTTGAAGCCTGTTCTATTTGGTGCTATAATTTAAATAATTGTTAACAATATTGTTGCTTTTATGATGTACATGAATGAATTTTGAAGGAGAAAAAAGTATTCTTATGGCATTTATGCCCTGAAAAAGTGGACAGACTGTTTGTTTGACCCCTGTTCAATTTGGTGTTACAATGTAGTTCTAAACAATTTTGTGGCATTTTTGATGAAAAATGAATTTTGAAAACAAAAGTGTTTTTACTGTATTTAAGGATTGAAAAAAGTGGACAGACTGTTTGTTTGACCCCTGTTCTAATTGTTGTTACAATGTAATGGTTGTAAGCCAATTTTGTGGCTGTTTTGATGAAATAAATGAATTTTGAAAACACAAAAAAGATGTTTTTACTGCATTTAAGCATTGCAAAAAGTGGACATATACTGTTTGAACCCTTTTCTATTTGGTGCTATAATGTAAATAGTTGTAAACAATTTTGTGGCTTTTGTGATGCACATTTATGAATTTTGAAAAAAAAGGATTTTTATTGCATTTAAGCATTAACACCTGTTGTCGCTAATTTGCATCATACCTAAATTTATATCTATTGTATGTGCTACAGAAAAATTAACTCCTCTTAATTTAGGATCAATTTGAAAGCAAAAACACAAAGAATTATTTTTTTAATATAATTCTAAATAAATTCAGGCGTCAAGGGGTTAATGTGCCTGTGACACGAGAAAAAAGGAATTAAAGGTGCTCCTGTGTGTAAGCTGAATGAAAGGGGCCTGTTTGGTGAGCCAGCTCCTACAGGTGGAGTTGAGTTGGGTGGACCTGCTGGTATTCCTTCCCCTTCTCCAAGCCTCTCATCACCCAGCAGCATGACTGCAGAGGAGCTGAGATGGAGGAGATGGAGATGAAAAACCAGCCACTGTAGGTGGAAGCCATGAACCTCAGGGCGACAGCACTGGAGATCGGGGATCCGCTTTATCTACCAGTCCATCGCCCTCTCCTCGGACACCCGACCCTAGTCCCCATGACAACTTTAATGTGAGTAGACATATTGCAATAGTCCCACCATTCAGGCAGTCTGAGGTACAGCCATACTTACATATATTTGAGCGCATCTCTGCTACACTGCATTGGCCTCTGTGCGTGTGGCCTCTGTTGCTAAAGTGTACTGGAAGGTAGTGCACAGGAAGTGTGTACTTCTCTGACAACTGAGGAAAGTCTAAACTATGATGTTGTAAAAGCCACCATCGTGTGTGCTAATGAGCTAGTGCCAGAAGCACACAGGCAAAAATTTAGGAATAGTGAAAAAACTGTCAACCAGACCTATGCAGAGTTCGCAAGAGAGAATGGTGCTATTTTTGACAAATGTTGCCAAGCCAGTAAGGTTAAAACTGTGGATAAGCTGCATGACCTGCATGCTTGAAGAGTTCAAAAACTGTCTTCCCGAAAAAATTGTCATCTATTTGAATGAACAAAAGGTCACATCCCTCACTGCTGCTGCAGTGTTGTCAGATAAATTTGCACTAAGAAAAGTGTCTTTTCTCTCCCAGTTCGCCATGAACCAGTTCCTGCTGACTGTAAAGCCAAATCTCCAAAAACCCCCTGTCATAGACCCCCTGCTGCTGCCACTGAAGCCTGCAAGTGTTTTTAGTGCCATGAGCAGGTGCACCTCAGTCTGTTCGCTTTAAAGAAAAAAGAACAAAACAAAAATGGCATCATTTTTTTTTTGGCATCATCATTGACATGCGTAACCAGCCCCAAAACTCGATTCAAGGGGTCAGAAAGCTGTTAGTTGGCTTTCGAGGCCGCCAAGGCTCTCCTCTGCAGTGTCCCCGTGCTTGCTGCTCCCAACTTCACTCAGCAGTTTAAATTGGAGGTGGATGCCAGTGCACTGGGCACGGGCGCCATGCTCCTACAGAAGGATGACCGTGGCACTGATCACCCAATCTGCTATTTCTCAAAAAAATTAAAAAAGAAACAGCTCAAATACAGCATGATTGAGAAAGAGGCTTTAGCCCAGCTGTTGGCCCTGCACACCCTGAATTTATCTTGAGTACAGTTCTGTGCTCACCATTTTTCTGACGTTAATTAATCCCCTCGTGTTTCTAACCCGCATGCAGAACAGTAATCAGAGACTCATGCCATGGTCCTTGTTGCTGCAAGACTTTAACATTGATATCCTTTACAAGAAAGGTTCTGATATCAACATGGCTGATGTCTTATCCTGGTGTTGACTCAAACATTTATTTGGGGGGTTGATTTGGGTGGAGGGTATTATGACCCCCTCGTTTTTTTTGTTGTATTTCCTGCTTGTGCTTTCTCTCCTCCTCTGTGTGTGTGTGTGTATGTGTGTGTGTGTGTGCATGTGTAGATGTGCCGTTTTTGTGAGTGGATGTTGGGGTGCAGGTGTTGTGCTACCATTGGCTGTTACAGAGGGCCTGGCTGCCACAAGATTACCTCCTCCATTTTTAGAGGGCTTTTTAAAATGGAGCTGCTTAGAGCTCTTCCCTTCTCATCTCATCCACTTCCAACAATGCCAACTAGAGTTTGTGTGCTTTTTGTGGTAATTTGGTAGCTTGGATTCTTGTTCTAATAACTCTGAATTTTGTAAATTCTTTTGTTTTGTGTTCTGTCAAATCACTGTAAATAGTTGAGCACTTCTTTCAACCAGTTGGAGGAGTGAGCAGCCCTTTTCTTTTGATAAATGTCTTCTCCTGTTTTTCAGTTTAGGAGTTTTTGTTTTCTTTTAGTTAAGCTTAGGGTTTGGAGTGTGTTTTTTGTTTGTTGTGTTGGGCTATACTCAAATCTGAGATGAGAAACTGCTGTTTTGCTTTTGAACAACTACTGTGTAGCTGGCTGTTCTTGTGAGTGGGAGAGTATGGTGCGCCGATTGTAAAGTTGTGCAACAGCAACATTTCTCCACATTTAGCTCTAAAACATGATTTAAAAAAGAGGTGTGACTTTTTCAGTCACTTTTTAATTACATTTAGAGCAATATTTGTGAACTCTGTCAGATTTATTCTTTTGTGAAAAAATATCTTCAAGATAGTGTCACTGTTGAATAAAAATGTTTAAAATCAAATCTAATAAATCTAAATGTTATATGTTAAATTTAAATGATAAATACTAAATCTAAATGTTAATATTAAATCTAAATGTCATATGTTATATTAAATGTTAGATATTAAATCTAAATGTTATATGTTAAAAAAAAAAAAAAAGAACAAGCAAACACCGGACTCCCTTACAAAAGTCCACTCCCACTTTGCAAATAACATCTTGAGTTCTGTCTCTCAAGTCCATCTGAGGATGGTCGGCTTTTGTCTGAGCAGTTTTGAAGCATTGAATAACAGAGCAAGGCCAAAGAACCTGTTTTTTTTTGTTAAGAAATAAAGAAAAAAAACTATCAGTTCTGTGACTGTGGATAGCAAGTGGATTTGTCATCTAGGAAGGATGAAAATCAAAAATAAATTTGCCCCCATGCATTTCACAAAAATGCGGGCAACTGTACTGAGAGCCCCATGTCCAAAATGGCAACTATCTGCCACGTTCAAAATTACTTTGTGTATGGTTCGGCCTACAAGAGGATAGAATATGCACACATCCATAAAATGGAGGAAGATGCTGGACCCACACAAAGTACAAGCAAAAACAGAGAAAGGTCCGCACACTTTTAGCGCCTTTTGCAGCTTTTATTGAGCTACTCACAAGTGATGTTTTGAGCTAAGAGCTTTTCTTCAGACTTGGTAAATGACATAAAGCCGCCATCGTACATTAGCCCAAGGCCTCAGTCACTTGAAAAACCACTAGCAGCACATCATGGCCATCAGATGATCAACTGTCATAAATTCAGTAATGCTGGGAATAAACAGAGGCACCTCTATAAATACTAACATAGTATAACTCAATTAAAATTTCTATAGGAGTCTAACGGGACCATATGCACAGATGACAACACTGGACCATGTAAAATAAAATAGTAATAATATCTATCTATCTATCTATCTATCTATCTATCTCTCTCTCTCTATATATATATATATATATATATATATATATATATATATATGTATATACAGTAATGTGAAAAAATCTTAGGCCAACAGAGGTTTGTTGTTTTAGCAAAGCTGTAATGTGGATAAGTATCTAAACATTACTCAGAACATCAAAAAAAATCAGAACAAATTGGAGTCTTTGGACTGAAGTCAACAATTAGTGTGAATCATAGAATCATGCAACCATAGCAAAAGTTAGCAAAAACAATCAATATTAAGCTTTGGACATGTCTTGAATGCAACCTGATGTGAATAAACCAGAAGTTTAGTACTGTAAATCTCAAATTGTCTGCCCAAGGAGTTCAAGACATGCTAAGTGGAAAAGGAGGTCACACTAAAACTTGCAACTTCAACTTGTTGAAGTTATTTTATTCTGAAATATTTAAGTTGAAGTTAAGTTTTTAATGCTGAATGCAGATTTCTTGTATGTTGTGGTTACATTTTTGTAACAAGACTACTGGGAAATAAATATTTATGACTGTTGTAACCTTGCAAAACAAAGTTTTAGGTGGCCTAAGACTAAGGAGTACAGAGTAAACATCCCCTCCCCTCCAGGGGTTTCTAACAGTTTCTATACTAATGTATCTGACAGTGGAGATATGATGTTGAAGTGAACAGCAACTGGGCTGTGGTGTAACCCCAGATCCGCAAATTGAAACAAACATTGCGAAAATTGTAAAGAAACTGGCGTTCAACCAACGAGAGTCCCGTTTAGCCCGGCTAGATAGTCTTAAAATGTATAAGAAGGCCCTCTGCCATGTCAAAGCAAACTATTACTCAGCATTAATTGAGGAAAATAAAAACAATCCCAGGTTTCTTTTCAACACTGAAGCCAGCTGACTCAGAGTCACAGCTCCATAGAGCCTTGTATTCCTTCTGCCCTAAGCAGTGACGACTTTATTAATTCCTTTAATGATAAAATTATAACTATTCGAATCCATCACCTCTTGCCCTAACTGACCTGACCCCGGACTCAGCCATGGCAGCAAGGCCTGGAATTTATTTGGAGCGTTTTTTTCCCCATTGACCTTCGCCAACTCTCTACTCTGATTTCTGCATCTAAGCCATCAACATGCCTGCTAGAACCCATCCCAACTAGGCTACTTAAGGAAGCTTTACCCTTATTACAAAATTCTTTATTCGATATAATCAATGTGTCTTTATTAACAGGCTATGTACCTCAGTCCTTTAAAGTAGCTGTCATTAAACCTCTTCTAAAGAAGCCCACTCTCGATCCTGAGATTTTAGCCAACTATAGACCGATATCTAATCGCCCCTTTATTTCTAAAATCCTTGAGAAAGTGGTTGCTCATCAACTCTGTGACTTTCTCCAAGATAATAATTTGTTCAAGGACTTTCAGTCAGGCTTTAGACTTCATCATAGTACAGAGGCGGCACTAGTAAATATTAACGACTTATTGAATGCTTCTGATAAACGTCTGGTTTCTGTTTTAATCCTTTTAGATCTCAGTGCCGCTTTTGACACCAATGACCATCAAATCTTGCTGCACAGAATGGAACAGTTAATTGGCTTTAATGGAAAAGCACTAACCTGGTTTAAATCTTACTTATCAGATCGTTCCCAATTTGTTCACATCAATGATCAGTCCTCCACGCATACTAAGGTCTGCTTCGGAGTGCCACAAAGTTATGTGCTTGGACCAATCCTTTTTACTTTATATATGCTTCCTCTAGGCAACATAATTAGAAAACACTATAAATTTTCATTGTTATGCTGACGATACGCAAGTATATCTATCTATGAAACCAGATGAAACTGATCAGCTACCTAGACTTCAAACATGTCTTAGGGACATAAAAGCCTGGATGAGCCGTAATTTCTTAATGTTGAATTAAGACAAAACTGTATTTAATGTTCTTGGCCCAAAACACCTCAGAAACTCCTTTTCTAACAATGTAATTTCTCTAGATGGCATTACTTTGGCCTCTAGCTTATCTGTAAGGAACCTCAGGGTAGTATTTGATCAGGATTTTTCTTTTTCCTCCCATATAAAACAAACTTTAAAGACTGCTTTCTTTCACCTGCGTAATTTCGCAAAAAATAGACACATCCTATCCCAGGCATATGCTGAAAAATTAGTACATGCATTTCTCACCTCTAGGCTGGATTACTGTAATTCCCTATTATTCGGTTGTCCTAACAAATCCCTTCGGTCTCTCCAACTGGTGCAGAACGCTGCTGCACGTGTTCTAATAGGAACCAAGAAAAGGCTCCATATTTCTCCTGTTTTAGCTTCATTGCACTGGCTCCCTGTAAAATCCAGGATTGAATTTGAAATCCTCCTCCTTACTTACAAAGCTCGAAATGGTCAGGCTCCATCCTATCTGTCGCAGCTCATAGTTCCTTACCAACCCAGGATTACTTGTGGTTCCCAAAGTTTCCATGTTAGGGCTACAAAGAATAGCTAGCTAAATAGTAGCTGCATGCTAGGCTGGCAAAAGGAGCATTAACTCCAGGTGTGCTGTTTATATTTGCTCCTATTGTAAGTTATATGTTAGGCTGTATATTTTTGTGTAGATAGATTAGTAGATTAGTATTAAAAGGACTGTTGCATGGTCAACTGTATTTTGAACAGTATTACACATTGCTTTTTTTATTTATTTATTTTTTTTTTTAGTTAGAAATTTTGATAGAAAAGCACACATATAACCTCTGATTACAATGCGATTGAACCATTCTTTAATCCTGACTCCTGAATCCTGATTCTCATTTCCTGTGTGAAATCCATGCTTGTGCTGTTACTGCAGAAGGTACCACCCCTCAGTTGTGTTCTGGCCAACACTCCAGGTTGAAAGGTGATAAATGTGATCAATGCCTCACCATCCTACAACCAGTGGTGTAGTGGAGGGTATATGCAGGTACAGGGGGTATACCTTTCTCTTCCTCTGGCCCTGAACATTATACTCACCTATGAGCCAAAATGCCATTTGAATATATGAGAGATTATACCCACTTCCTCCTCACTTAACCTAACCATCTACTGAGTAGCACACCCATCTCATCAATAACCTAAGCCACTGCCTACATACCAACAGTTATCCGACACCTCACCGAAGGAAAAGTTCCTACCTTACTTGGTGGTGCATTAAATCAGTGATTAATTAAGGTAGGTGGAACCCTTTTAGTTCAAAGAATATTTATACACCACGTTGATGTGATCCCTAATTTCCATAAAATCATAAACATTTCCTGTATTATTTCCAGAGTATCTGCTGAATGAAGACCATCACCTCTCTGGGTTCTGCCCTCCTGAAGCCATAGAGACACCTGCAGCTTTTCTGCTGCCACTGCTATTCGGACTCATTTTCTTTTGTTCCATTCAGTTTATAAGGACTGATTTATGACTTTGGTTTTACTTTGTCATTGATTCGACTGGAGCATAGCAGAATTAATACTCAAAAAGTACAGGAACACAAAAACACTCTGCTACAGTACCATGAGAAAATACAACTTGTTACTTACATCTTTCATACTGTCACTTACCTAACGGGCTTAAAAACAGAAAGAACTCTTGCATCTGAATATTTGGTTTGGTTTGTTTATACTGGTGTGAAAATACCCTACAGCTTCAGCTTTCATTTCATACTATTCATTTTACCGACTGTCTAACCTGGGGTAAAGGCAGTCATTAATTAAACTAGCTGTTAAATTTGTCAGCAGTCTCTTTAAAGCACTGGGTACATCTAGTAGGTGGTGGAATAATGCAACACTTGATTCTTTTTCGTCAGAAGGAATGCACAGTGTTCCAGAGATTAAATCCACAAAAGTCTTTATTTACCACTACCAGGATGGAACAACAGTCTTGGGAATCACTGAATTACATGGGAATTGAATTATGGGTATGATGGGTTGTGAACATCAGGACTTGACTATGTGTGGGTGTGCTTCTGCAATAACAGAAAACAATATTATAATATTAGCAAAATCTACAGAAAACAGTTAGAATGGGCAGGAATTATTAAATCAAATTAACCACTATACTGAAATACCCCACAAGATGGAGCTCCAACACAAGCAATAAATCTTCTCTATTAACATTGCAATGCAACCTGATTGCCAATAACAGTTATTGCACATCACCACATTGCCCTTTAACTCACTAAGTTGCACAAAATAATGCTCTTTAGAACAGATAACAGAAATAGCAACTGCTAAATCCACAAGAAAACCACAAATGAGCTGCACTTATGTGCTAGTGCCCCAACAAGGCTAATCAACATTAGCTTGAACTTAGCCATGTTAGCTCAATAAGGTACCATCTTGCAACAAGTACACTTATGTGGGTCATACAAACATCATACAAATCCAGTTTGCCATGGCTCGCAAAAGGATAGAGCAAGTCCAGTTTGAGGAGCCAGCATTCGGCAGGCAGCAGCGGAGGCAGGGCTAGACTACCATAACAGTGCTGGGAATAGGGTCACATGACCAAGCTAGGGCTGCTGGGAAATGTAGTCCTGACAAGATAACAGGGAGTTTTCTACAGCTGCCCCTGTATTTGGACAGCAAAGGCAGCATCTGAGGCAGCACAACCACCTTAGCCAGTGGTCGAGTGCAGGTACGGCCCGTCAGCTGCACCTACGCAGACCGAACTCTGCCATCCATTCCAGGGAACACTGTTGCCAACAGGCCACATGGCTCTTGGTAACAGGGAGTCCACTACTGACCTGATACACCACTTTTGTCTGAATTGAAGCCCTGGGAGGTATTGACGTATAAACTGACTCCAGAAGTGGTCAACGATGGTCTGACTTTGCTTCCATCTTCTGCTACCAAGAAAATCACTGGATCCATAGACCACCTGAGTGAGGCATCTCGCCGCCCCATCAACAGGAGGTTTGGTGTGATAGGGTCTGGATCTGCAATGTCTGATGAAGCATAGCCGAGGGGCTTCATATTGAGTATACTTCTCACTTCTATGAGAGCAGTGAGGAGGACTTCTTTAGGGACAACCTGATCTTTGAGGATGACTTGAAGTGCAGACTTCACAGACCTTATCTCCCTCTCCCAAGCTCCTCCAAAGTGATGCGAGTGTGGTGGATTAAAGTGGAGGAAAATCCTCTGCTCTGCCAACTGCTCCTGGAGTATGGGTTCTATCACTGCAAAGGCTTCTTGCAGCTCCTTGGTTCCACCTTGAAAGTTGGTAATCTGGTCTGCCCATGTCTCATTTGGTTTCCCACGACGGAAAATGAACCTGCCCAGTGACATCAGGAAGGACTCAGAGTCAAGACTAGGTAGGAGATCCAGGTGCACGCACTGGTTGTCAGGCACTTAAAGATTATGCCCCAGCGTTTTTCATGCCTACAGCCAATATTTATGGTAAAGGGGCCAAAGCAGTAAATTCCTGTTGACCAGAAACCTGGTTTGTTGATCCAAAGTCTCGCTGTGGGTAAGTCTGCCATCCAAGGAAGGATGGGTTTGTCTTTCCATTTCTGGCACTCCACACACTGATGCTGATGTTTCCAAATCACTTGTTGGCCTCTGAATATACAGTAGGTGTGGTGAATCTCTGCGAAGACCCGTTCTGGACCAGGATGTAGCAGATTTGCATCATAATGCTGAACAATAAGCTTTGATATAGGATGCTCTGACGGTAGCACAATGTGGTGTATGGTGTCAGAGTCCAGGCCTTCTGTTTGTCGTAGGTGACCACCAACCCTTATTAGTCTGATTGCAGAGTCATACTCAGGTGCAAGTGCACTCAGACGACTATTTGGGTGCACAGCTTGTCCCTTGGACAGAGCATCAACTTCCTCTGTGAAACTGTCATACTGAGCTGACTTGAGAGGCTGCCCCATAGAGCAACTGTTGAGTGGCCTTCACAAGCTCCTCCCAGGAGGTGAATTGGCTTGGGTCTGAAGTAGCAGGTTTAGCTACTGTCACTTGACCGCAGAACACCCCTTTGCGTAACTCTTCCTCACACATAGGCTCACCACTGTAGGTGGGCTGGGATGGCCAGTACTCTGGAGGCTTTTGCAGTAACTTGGGTCCCTGAGCGCAGCGGCTGGTTGGAGCAAGGTTTTGTAGTGATTTTGCCCTTGTGATGACATCAGCCGGATTATCATCAGAGGGAACATATCACCACTGCAGAACTTTGATGAGCTCCTGGATCTCAGCAATCTGAGTCCCGACGAAGACCTTGTAATGACAAGACTCGACAAGAGGTTGCATCCAAGTCAACACTGTAGTGGAATCAGTACCCAGGATGGTATGCTGCAATGGCAAGGTGAGTTCAGTGTACAGAGTCTTAGCCAGCTGGACTCCAGTCAGGGCTGCATATACATATACAACTGTTCGCATAGAGCAATGTGGGATCTGGCCATCAGAGAGATGTGGATGTGTCCATGAGGATCCGTGACTACATCTCCACAAACTTTTTCAGACGCATCACAGAACACATGCATCTCAAAGATGGAGTCAGGGGAGTCTGTGCAAGATGAAACATAACATCTTGGAATGGTGATACCTTGTAGGTGAGAAAGTTCTGTTTCCCACTCGACCCAGGCATTGAGGAGTTTACCGTTGAGGGGGTCATCCCAGCCTTTCTCGCCTTTCCACATGGCTCTTACAAGCATTTTTTGCTCTGTTTATATACAGGGTGATATTACCCAGTGGGTCGTATTGGCTTGCAAGTACCTGGTACACATTGCTAAGTGTTGGGACAGTGTAGGACACTGGGCGATGCTTGTACCCCAAGATATTGGTGGGGCAATACCAATGAAGGCAAAGCGTTGACTCTTGTGGATTGGCTTTGCTGAAGGTTAGCCACAGCTCACAACTGTTTGATCTGGCTGCAGCAGGTAGGTGTGACACCACTTCAGCTACTATTACTGGCCCACTATCTTATCTCGAATCCTCCATCTGCTAATAGCCTGCTTGATATTGCCGCTAATACCCACTGAATGCTGGCAAAACCAAAGCACTACTCCCAGGAGAGAAGGGCTCAGTGTAGGGCCTGCCAAGAGGAGATGGTTGAGGATGGTTTGCTGGTACTCAAAGGAGCAGTTAAAGACTATGTGGGCTTTATTGTTGTGATACACAACATGGCGCGGGAGGTACCAGGATTCAGTCGAGCTGTTCACTTCTTGTGGAGGTAGATACATAACCAGACGTTTCCAGCTTGCCTGACGTTCGGACGCTTATTGAAGAGCCATGACTGCTCCTGGAGATGCCTGAAGGTAGGGGGATTCTTTCTGCCTAAGCAATGGGGTGGCGTATTGCTTGATTCCATCGACTGATACGCGAATGGTCTTTGACCCCAGCAGATTCATGGCCTGTTGGTCTTTTTTCGAGCGTGTCACTTCTTACTCATTCCGGAAGGGTAGGATGTCTATCTGCCACAGCCATTCTACGTTCTTGTAGAGGTCTGGGGTCCGTTTCACAAAGCAGGTTCAACAAACTCTGAGTGTAACCCTGAACTCTGAGTTGATCTACTCTGAGATAGGAAACTCTGAGTTTCCGGTTCCAGAACAGCTGATTTGAGTTGGTTTAATCAACTCGGAGTAGTTTCACCTGGAGTTAAGCGCGTGCACCACAACTATAAAAAGCCAGCATCAATGGAGCCCCAATTCGACGAGTCACCATGGCAACGGGGAAGCGGAGGGCTGCGTTCTTCACCCCACTCGAATTGGAAATTTTAATGCGCTCATATGCGGAGTTTGAACACGTTTTTAGAAAGAAGTGCAACACCGCTGCAGCTGCAAAAGAGAGGGAGACGGCGTGGGAGAACATTGCTGCCCGGGTCTATGCGTAAGTTTAAATGTAGTCCTTTGCAATCACAATACTATTACAGGGGAAAACTGTTTGAATGATAGCGAATTAATTTATTTAATTTTATTTCATTTAGGTGCAATCCTGCGGGGGAGAAGCGCACGTGGCAGCAGCTTAAGATGAAATATAAAAACATTGTTCAAACAGGTAAGACTCATGGAGGTACCTCATTTTGATCATGTTTTACATTGTAAAGTAGCCTAAATATTAAGTAGCTGTTATCCCACACATAGCCTAAATGTCTTCATCCACATAATGTTTTGTTAAATAATTAAGTCTATTTAAACTAACACAGACTTCTACTCAGCCAACAGAAAGAAAGCAGATGCCCGTAAAACGGGTGGTGGCCCAGCACCTCCACCTCTAACAGAGGCAGAGGAGCTGGCCCTAAACCAGAATTTTGGAAGGCCAGTGGCTGAGGGAATCCCTGGAGGGAGTTCATCCTCTGAGACCACCCCCCAAGACACGAGTGCTTTTATAAAATATAATATGCCTATAAATATATTTTTAAAGCATATTCATACAAATATTCATTTCTCTTTCATGTCTTTTTTTTTCTTTTGGCCCAACAGATTCTGATGGTGCTATCTGCCTGGTGGAGCCCCTTCACGCCACAACAGGCCTTGTAACTGTAAGTAGGTAATACTCCAAAGATTTTGCCAAATGGTAGTTTAAGTATACTGAAACATATCACTCATCTAGGATGAAGAGGATGGAACTGTGTCTGCTGCCTTTACAGAGGGGGATTCAGAAAGGCATACAGAGGTATGTTACTAATAGTTCTCTTCCCATTCACATTTCTTAACATTCTGGTGGAATATAGAGTGTGACATTTAGCCTACACTGAAGTATTGCACATTCTCATCCTTTTTAACAGAGCATGGCTGGGCAACAGCAGGACGGTCCCTCAACTTCCACTGCACAGATGGACACAGTGAGATGGATGTTCAGTAAACACCAGAGGTTCATTCTGTGGAATTCATGTGCAACTGTATAATTTAATGTTGTCTATGTGTTCCCAGTTACCAGTAAAAGAGATATACAAAATACACTTGCTGAAAAAAATCCAGAAAACAGATAAAGAAATACAATACTTTGACCGCCAGATTAGGAGGGCCGATCTGGAAATTGAAATACTGGAGCACAAGTTAGAGGTGGGCGCATGGTCACAGATGAATTATGTTAACTATTGGAACATTAACTAAACTAGCTCTTTTATTAGCAGGAAATAAAGAAGACCAAATGAAATGTGTATCATGTCTTTATTTTACTGCTGTGGTGGTGATGATGGTGACTTAAACTCTGAAGTGGTTAGGGCATATGGTGTCTCTGACTGCACCGCCGTCCTGGATAGCTGGCAGGTGGATGGGGTCATCATCTGGGTCTTCAATTTGTAGGGCAGGGTGTTGCTCTCCTCTAATAGTGGCAATATTATGAAGAACAACACATGCCACAATAATATCACAGGCCCTCTCAGGGGTCACCCTGAGGTGACGCAGGCACTGGAAACGGGCTTTCAGCAGGCCTATGGTCATCTCCACCCGGGCTCTTGTCCTGCTTTGAGCCCGGTTGAAGTTCTGTTGGGGGCCTGGTTTAGGGTCAGGGTATGGGGTCATCAGCCTAGGTTGGCATGGGTAACCCCTGTCACCCAGCAGAAGGCCATCAAACTCTCCTGTAACATATAGTGGATACATTAGAGTATATTAAAGGAGGGAGACAAGTGAATTATATTTTGAAAATCTTTAGGCTGCTTACCACGTTGCAGTCTGTTGCTCAGGTTAGACTCATGATAAATCCTTGAGTCATGAACAGATCCAGGCCACTTGGCCTCCACATTGGAAATGATGTGTGCAGCATCACATACGCTCTTGACAGTGCAGAGAATGACAGATGTTGAACTATGATGCAGTCTTTAACATTTTGAAACAGTAGTCAATCTACCTGTAGCCTACCTGCACATTTATGCTGTGAATGGACTTCCTATTCACATAATCGGCTTCATTATGTGAGGGAGCTGTGATGGGGATGTGTGTGCCATCTATGCAGCTAATCACACTGGGAAATCCTAAAAGAAATTAAAATTACTAATCCCAGTCTGAGGTTGCAGCACAATGTCATTAACGGAATATGATTCAAAATTAATTTAACAGATCTCTACATCATTCACCTGCAATCCTGTGGAACTCCTCCTTGATGGCCCTGACAGGTTTATGTCCAGGGAAAACGACAAAGATGTGTAAAAGTCGTTTCAGGGCCAGGCACACTTTTCTGACTGCCCTGCATACAGATCACACTGGAGGCAGTGCTTAATGTGATGATATTAGGATTCTGCTCTTTTGCCTTAACAAGGTTGTACAGCATGAGAAGGTGTTTTTCGCCACAAGTGCTGCATGCTTTCTTCAAGGTGCCGGTGTCAGCAGAGTGTTTCCGTCCACATCTCCAGCATTTGTTATTCTCTCGGATCCAGGCAGCTATTGCCTAGTTTGGCGAAGTCACTACATCCACTAAGGTAATGCTCTGTTCCTTCACAGAAAGGGCAGTGAGGTTTGAACTGCTCTCTCTTTTAAGATGGGATGGCCGACTTAGGGGCTGTATTTCGAGTGTCAGCAGGTTGTGATGTGGCCGCATCTGGCCCGTAATAAATGAAAGTAGGCTTGCGCTTGCATTTGGTTTCAGGTGGCCTGTCCTTCCATTCAGAGTATGGCTTGTCTGAGGTGTTCAACTCTGTTGTTGTTGGCTTGTGACTTCCGCTCTAACCACTCTGATAGGTCAAAGAGAATTAGGATTTGGGTCCTCTACCTCACGTGGCAGTGGAGCATGTTGGTATCCACCATGGTCTGGTAATAAACCATACTGGGGCACAGGCTGTTGCTGTACAGAAGAAGCAGGCTGCGGTAACACATGTTGTGAGACAGGTGGTTGCTCGCAGGCTGAGGGGGCACATACTGTGGCACAGGCTGATGCAGTCCAGAAAATGCAGACCGAGGTGGCCAAAGCGGGGGCCCTGGTTGATGTAATGCAGGAGGCACAGGTTGAGGTGGCACATACTGTAGCACAGGCTGGGGCATTGGTTGATGCAGGCACAGGCTGAGGTGATATGTACTGCGGCCGTTGAGGCACCGGACGGACTGATGGGACACATGGTTGGAAACCTTGTGTAGAAACCACTTGTGTAGGGCAGGGCTGAGGCCTAGCAAGAACTGGTTGAGGTCCTGCTGTCATGTCAGCTATAGGCACCTGCAGCTGTACATTGTGTGTCATGTCTCTCTGTGGTGCTTGCTGAGGTACAACATGATGTGTAATGGGAGGCTCAGAGTGCGGGCCTGAGGAAATAATCAGGATGATGAGGCCATCCTGGGGGCTGAAGATGATCTACCAGCACCAGCAAGAGGTGCTGCTAGGGGCCAGGCATGTGCACTTGTAGCATCAGGGATCAGACTGGAGGTGCTGATGTCATCTGTGCCTGCTCACATATTCTCTCAATATCCTGAACCCATCTTGTCTCACTCTGCACAACAGGTGAAGTGGTAAATCTCTCCATGGGTGATGTCTCTTTGTGTCCAGAGGAGGCGACCTGCTCCAGACGCTGTCCTCGTTCTTTGAGTTCACGTGGCTCACCCACGGTCAGCTGGACCTCCTGGATCTGGTGTTGGATGCCCACCCAGCATTCCTCCATCCTTTGCCATTGGAACTCCTCCATGTCCTGCTTCTTGCTGTAGCTGGAGTTCAACGATTCTGTTCTATACTATAGTTTTCATGCATTGTAGGTGGTAAATTTTCTCTTGTTGCTGGACAGGACAGCTCAAAATCCTCCAGATGTCCAGGGATCCTACAGATCTGACTGGGACAGGGACTTGTTGGTTCATCATAATCTCTGGATGTAGCCATGTTGTATGAATACATGTGAAGTCCGGAATCCGGCTCGAAGGACTACTTTGTAAAGCACTGGGTATGTCTAGAAGCTGTTGGAATCATGCAACACTTGATTCTTCCTCGGTCAGAAGGACTACACGGTGTTCCAGATATAAATCCACAAAAGTCTTTATTTACCACTACTGGGATGGAACAACAGTCTTTGGAATCGCTGAATCACAGGGGAATGGAATACTAGGTATGATGGGTTGTGAACATCACGACTTGACTATGTGTCGATGTAGATGTGCAATAACAGAAAACACATATAATATTCGCAAAATCACGAAACAGAGGGGCGAGAAATCATTAAATAAAATTAACCGCTTTACTGAAATACGCCACAAGATGGTGCTCCAACACAAGCAATAATCTTGTCCATTAACTTTAGCAGCAGTGCAGCCTGACAGCCAATAGCAGTCATTACACATCAACACAAGGCCCTTTAACTCACTAAGCTGCACACAATAATGCTTTATAGAACAGATAACAGAAATAGCAACCACTTAATCAACAGGAAAACCACAAATGAGCTGCACTTATACTAGTGCCCCAGCAAGGCTAATCAACATTAGCTTAAATTTAGCCATATCAGCTTAATAAGGTACCATCTTGCAACAAATACACTTATTTGGGTCATATAAACATCATATAACTCAAGTTCATATGGACGCACACCAGTCTTCGCAAAAGGATAGAGCAAGCTCAGTCCAGTTTGAGGAGCCAGCATTCAGCAGGCAGTGGTGGAGACAGGGCTAGACTGCCATAACAGCGCTGGGAATAGGGTCACATGACCAAGCTAGGGCTGCTGGGAAATGTAGTTCTGACAGGATAACAGGGAGTTTTCTACAGTCTCTGCCATATTACTCTCTTAACATGCTTGCTCTCTCACCGTGGTGAATAAAATCAACTAAACTACTTCTACAGTGTCAATGTCAATGTAGGGTGACTACCTATGGAGAACTCAAACTGCCAAAATCAAAAATAAATAAATAAATGTGTCAATAAATAAATGAATATGCCAAAAATGCCAATATTTAATTCATTTCCCTTTTCATTTTCCATTTTATTTATCAATTTATTCATTTTTATATTTATTTGCTTATTTATTTATATATTATCTTCCACTTTGAGTTTAAATTCCCCTATTTATTTAATTTCCCAGTTTATGGTACTATGGTGTATGGAAACTGCAACTCTCCTCAGGTGCTCACTTACCTTATGCCATGCTCTGCCATCCTACGATGAACTGTCTTTTCACTTACTCCAAAAAGTCTGGCAATATCACCCACGGACAAACCTGCAATCAAGAAGCTTTCCAGGGCTTCCGCAGGCAGCATAAAAGAAGGGTGCCCAACTGTCCCACTGTGGTACACAGCGATGTGAAGGCTATGAGCCACTTCCTCCAAAACATTAAAAGTGACAGGGTCAACCCTCCGCTAACTGAAAGACACTGTTAGTCAGAGCGTCCACACGAAAAAGTAGATAGTCCTGATGATGTTATTTTCAGCGAGATCAGCTAAGCGCCTTAGCTCCCTGGCAGTCTCCTGACTGGAAGTAGTCATTTTAGTTCGCAAAAGAAGATGATGAGATGCCAACCAGTGTTGGAGCAAAGCATGTATAGTTGATCCATGCACTCCATGATGTTGATAGGCTAAAAGTTGACACCTGCATAGACCATAAAATTACAGGAGCATATAACACTCTGCTTGAACTAAAAGAAAATAGGAAGGCTTTAGATAAACTCCTTACATACAAAGCGGAGGTTGCATTAAGATTCTCCAAACAAAGATACTATGAAATGGGAAACAGAGCCAGCCGCCTGTTAGCGTTTCAGCTTCGTAAAGCTCAGGCTAATCGTTTGGTCTCCAAAGTTCTGCACTCCATACATAAAAAATAGTCTCCCACCCTAAGGAAATTGCAGATGCCTTTGCATCGTTTTACAAAAACTTATATGAAGAGCCTAAATCAAATACACTAAATGATAAATCTGAAGCCTTTCTCGCCAGCCTAAATTTACCCTCTCTGTCAGAAGATGAAGCATTGCAAATGACATCAGATATCACGGAAACTGAAATCCGGGAAGCCATAAAAAAACTGAAAAACAACAAATCTCCAGGGACGGATGGACTCCCTGGAGAATTTTATAAATGCTTCATTGATGACTTAATACCGATATTGACTAAAGTTTTCAATTATGTCCTCTCCAAAGGGTAACCACCAATTACATGGTCATAGGCTATTATATCAGTGATCCATAAAGATGGTAAAGACCCAACTGCCTGTGAAGGGTACAGACCCATTAGTCTATTATGTAATGATTTAAAGTTACTGACCAGTATACTGGCAAACCGGATGCAGAAAATTATTGAAAAATTGATAAATAGGGATCAGACAGGCTTTATCCCCGGCAGACAAGGCACTAATAATATAAGGAGAACATTGAATATCATAACATGTGCTAAGAAAAGTACGCAAAACTCTATGCTTATTAGTTTAGATGCACACAAAGCATTTGATACAGTGAATTGGCAATTTCTGACTAAAACACTGGCTGCTATGGGATTTCACCCAAGGTTTATTGAATGGATAACTGTTATATATACAAATCCAAAGTCATGTGTTAGAGTAAACAGATGTTGTTCTAATTTTTTTTCCTTGAGAGGGGCATCCGTCAGGGAGACTGCCTTAGTCCCTTGCTTTTTGCTATAAATATTGAACCCTTAGCAGCATGAATAAGACAACATGATAATATTAGGGGTATAAAAGATGATGGTCAAACAGAACACAAGATCTCGATTTATGCGGATGACGTATTAACATACATCAGTGACCCAAGTTCCTCTGTTCCAGCATTGATGAGAAACCTTAAAGAATATGGAGAACACTCAGGTTATCAAATTAATCAGTCAAAGTCTGAAGCAATGATGTTAGTGGGACACTGGCCCTCACAACTAGCAGGAGAATTTCAATTCCGCTGGTTCAGTCAGGGATTTAGATACCTAGGAGTCATCATAACTTCTGAGACATCACAGTTATTTAAAGCCAATTATGGAAAGCTGATGGGCGAAATAAAAACTGACAAGATGGGAAGTCCTTCCCTTATCCCTGATGGGACGAGTGGAATCAATAAGAATGAACATTTTGCCAAGATTACTCTTTATGTTCCAATCCTTACCTCTAGAGGTTCCCAGTTCAACATTCAAAACAATGAATAAATGGTTATCTAAATTCATCTGGCAAAATGCAAAGCCAAGAATAAAATTTAAAAGACTTCTATGTTCAAAAGATAAGGGAGGTCTCGATTTACCTAACTTGGAAAAATATTATTGGGCAGCTCAGCTCAGATCCCTGGTTGTATGGCTAACTCAAGATAAAGATACTATTTGGGTTAGGATGGAGCAGAGTAGTTGCCCAAATATGCCCCTAGACACAATTCCATTCCTGAATCAAGATACCTGGAGTATAAATAAAATGAGTAATCAATGGGTAAAAGCTACTCTAAAAATATGGTCAAAGGTTAGGAAGAAGTTACAACTCCCATTATCTATATCTAGAGCTGTGAAAATTGCACGCAATATTGAGTTCATTCCATCCAAATTAGAGGTAGGGTTCAAAAAGTGGGAAGAAAAAGGCTTAATCCTTCTAGAGCATTTATTTGAGGGGGGAGTCCTGATGTCCTTTCAACAGCTTCAGCATAAATACAATCTTCTAGCCAATGATTTTTTTTAAGTATTTATAGTTGCGGCATTATTTACAAACACATAAAGAATGGGATAAATCATGTACACAATCATCTAATATAGACCAGTTCCTTATGTTAACAATTAAAGGCACTGTTAAAAAGAAGATCATATCACATATATATAAAATACTGCAAGAAGAACTAACAGATAATAGTTTAGATATGAAGGAAAAATGGGAACTGGAGATGAATACTATATTTTCAGATAAAAATTGAGAACTGTCTTGTAGAGAGGGACATAAAATAACCAACTGCCCCACTTGGAAGGAATTTGACTGGAAAGTCAGGATGAGGTTTTTCAGGACTCCTCTTATCACCTCAAAATCCAGTGGTACCACTGATCAGTGCTGGAGGGGCTGTGGATTGGTAGGAGACCACACACACATCTTTTGGGACTGCCCTTCAAGAATATTGGCAGACTATACAAAAAGAAATAAAAAAATCATCTTGCTTTATACTGGGAATATTACCAGAAGATATAGACAACAACAACCAGATACTACTGAGAGTCCTACTCTTAATTGCTAAAAAGATGATCACAGTCTCCTGGCTGAAGTCGCAGCCCCCCTCAGTAGCACAATGGAGGGAGAGAGTTAGGGACATCTACCACATGGAAAACATAACTGCAAGGCTACAATTAAAAACAGATTTGTTTTTAACTAAATGGTCCCCAATAACTTCATTTTTTTTTTAATATACCCTCTTTATAATTACTATGTGTATGTATGTATATATATGTATATATATGTATGTATGTATATGTGTGTGTGTGTGTGTGTGTGTGTATATATATAATTTATTTATTTTTAATTACTTAATTGATTTATTTTCTCTTCGGGATGATGGTTTGAAAATGTAATAACTTGTTTGTTTGTTTGTTTGTTTGTTTTTTGTTGTTGTTGTTTTTCTCTGGATCCATGGACAAAAAGGACTATTCACCCTTATTTATTGAAACAATGCATGGGCAATGAAGGGATACCAAAACTCATGGACTGCTTGTTAAAGACATTAATGGCCTTGATATGTAACATGCTTATGTACTGTACGACTAACTGTTGAAAGGAAATAAAAAGAAGTTAAAAAAAAGAGGTACATATGTTGGAGGAAATAAATGGAGGGGGAGGCAAAAAGAGAAAATAATACATAAATAAATGCAAAAATTAATAAATAAATATGTAAAATAAACTGGACAATTAAATAAATAGGGGCATTTATACACAAAGTTGAAAATAATATATAAATAAATCAGAAAATAAATATAAAAATGAATAAATTGGTACATAAAATGGAAAATGAAAAGGGAAATAAATTAAATACTGGCATTTTGGGCATATTTATTTAATTATTGACACATTTATGTATTTATTTATTTTTGATTTTGGCAGTTTCAGTCCTCCATAACTACCTTGTTGTTCTGTTGCGGGACAATTTTATATTAGATGAAAAGCCTATTTGCAGTGGTGTTGGATGTCACCTGTTTCAAATATACATATATAAAATTAAAATTTTATTAATAGTAGATGAGAGAACAGACCCATATTCCATAGGATGAGGCAACTTTTTCTGTAGGCTATGCAATGAAACACAAATATTAAATGCATTCTCTCCGGCAGGGGAGGGGCGTTGCTGTTATTTTTAGAAACGTTTTTTAAATGCATTCCCATTTCACATACTTCTCTTACATCATTTGAAAATCTTGGTTTTATATTAAATCCCAAAGATCCTGTAATAACTTTAATCATCTACCGACTGCCCAGACATGACAATGCTTTTATCCAGGACTTTGCTAATTTTTTATCCCATTTTTTTTAATCAAAGTATAGCAAGATACTTATTTTAGGTGATTTTAACATGCATGTCTACTGCCCTCCTCAGACCTTTACCACTGATTTTATGGATATTTTGGAATCTTTTAACCTCACTCAGGCAATTCAAGAGCTCACTCACTCTAAAGGTCACATCCTCGATTTAGTTCTGTACACCGGTCTCAGCCCCGGCAATTTTGTTATTAAGGATATCCGTGTGTCTCATCACAAGCTGATTTTTTCAATCTGGTTTTAACCCAACTGACTTCTAACCCCAGCACACCATTTCACCGCTATATTTTTAATTCCACCTCTGCTAGCAGTTTCCTTGAGCTTTTTAATGCCATCTCTTTAACTGCTTTTAACTCAACTTTTTGCACACAGGAGCTGGTCTCTTTTTTTAATCATACAGTACCTGTCTGACTGTCTTGGACTCTGTTGCCCCATACAAATTTGAAAAATCAAATGTAACACGTCAACTCTGGTTAAAAGAATTCACCCAAAAATTAAAGAGACTGTAGAAGTATGGAGAGAAAATGGAAGAAGACAGGTCTACATGTATTTTATGAAATCTGGAAAGATGCAATGAAGACCAATCAAAAAGCAGTTAAAGATGCTAGAGCATCATTTTATTAACCCCAGAATTTTATTTGAAGTAATTAACTCAGTCACCTCTCCCTCCCCACTTCATTTTACTGATGCCTCACAGGATTTGTGCGAGAAGTTCTGACAGTTTTTTAGCCAAAGAATCAGGGATATAAGAAATCAAATTACATCCCATGACTGGATTTTACCTGCCAGTAGGAACATTTTTAATTATTTTAGAAATTTTATTCCCATCTCTCTGCGCTCTCTATCAGAAATTGTCTTCCACACGACACCACCTACATGCAGTCTTGATTTTATCCCCACGAAATTTCTAAAGAGGTTTTTGACAGAGTTGGACCCAGTATTTTATCAATCATCAATAGCTCCCTGATGCAGGGTATTTTCCTTATCTTCTTTTAAACATGCTGTGGTCCAACCCTTTTTAAAGAAACCCAATCTTGATCCCTCTGTTTTTAAGTAAGTAAGTAAGTAAATTTTATTTATATAGCACCTTTCATAGATAGAAATCACAAAGTGCTTTACAGTAAAAACACAGTGCTTCACAAACAGAATAAACAGTGATTTACAAAGGATAAAATACAACACAGTTCTTCGAAATAAGGCAAAAGAAAATACAATATAAACACCAAGTTAATAAAAGAGGTTAATTAAAAGCTTGTCTGTATAAAAGTGTCTTTAGCTGCATTTTAAAGGAGTCAGTGGAGTTGGTGCAGCGTAGAGCCAGTGGCAGAGAGTTCCATAGTCTCGGTGCTACTGCCTGAAAAACCCGATCACCACGAGTTTTAAAATGAGTGCGTGGGACGAACAGCAAATTCTGGCCTGCTGACCTCAGAGCACGAGATGAAGAATGTGGTTGCAGCAGGTCAGAGATATATTGTGGTGCTTCACCATGTAGGGCCCTAAAAGTTAAAACTAAAATTTTAAAATGAATTCTAAAATGTACTGGTAACCAATGAAGAGAAGCTAAAACTGGAGTGATGTGTGACCTTCTATTTGTGCTAGTTAAAAGTCTGGCTGCGGCATTTTGCACTGTCTGGAGACGATTTAAAGCTGACTTATTCAAACAGATAAAAAGACTGTTACAGTAGTCCAGACGTGAAGAAATAAAAGCATGCATAATCATCTCAAGTTCTGCTTTTGACACCAGTAATCTGAGTTTTGAGATGTTCCTGAGGTGGTAAAAACAGTTTCTGACCAGCTGTTTAGAATGTTGCTCAAAAGACATTGATCTATCAAAGAGGACACCCAAATTTCTAACTGATATTTTATCTGAAAACCCTAAAAAGCTTATGTGTTTTTTGATTTCTGGGATTTCCCTGTCTGGAGCTATAATCAAAGTCTCTGTTTTTTCATTGTTTAATTGTAGAGAATTATTTTGTAACCATGTCTTGATGTCTGTCAGGCAGTGTATTAAACTAGATAATTTATGAAATTCAGAAGCTTTGAAAGAGCAGTATAGCTGGATGTCGTCCGCATAGAGATGATAAGATATAGCATTAAAACGTCTTATAATTTGCCCAAGGGGAAAAATGTATAATAAAAACAGAATCGGACCCAGAACGGATCCCTGGGGGACCCCACAGGGTAGGTCCGCTGTATCTGACATTATTCCATTTAGGCAAACACTGAAAGATCTCTTAGATAAATAGGATGTAAACCATTCTAAAACAACACCAGTAATGCCAAACAAATCTTTTAGCCTGTTTAACATGATACCATGATCAATAGTATCAAAAGCAGCGGAGAGATCGAGTAGAACCAGAACTGTGTGCTCTCCAGTGTCTGCTGCCATCAAGATGTCACTAGAGACCTTCAGTAAAGCAGTTTCTGTAGAATGAAATTTGCGAAACCCAGACTGGAAAGTATCCATCACATTATTTTTTTCCAAAAAATATAAAAGTTGCTCTGCTACTGTTTTTTCCAAGATCTTTGACATGAAAGGTAATTTGGATATTGGTCTGTAGCTGGTTGGCAGAGATGGATCCAAGTGAGGTTTTTTTAACAGAGGTTCAACAACAGCTTTTTTAAAGAAGCTGGGAACTGAGCCAGAAAGAAGAGACACATTAATGATTTCAACAATACAGGGCCCAATAGAGTGAAAGACATTTTTAAAGAAGGGAGTAGGGAGGATGTCAAGAGGGCTTGAAGTCTGTTTCATATGACCAAGTATAGTGGTGATGTCCTGTAGGGTCACAGGAGCAAAAGAAGACCAAGTTTCAGATGTAACCAAATTGCACATATAATGTTGAGGATTTAAAGGGGAAATACCTGATCTGATGGTAGCAACCTTATTTACAAAAAAGTGTAAAAACTCATTGCACTCAGTCTTTGAGTATACTGGTGCATGGGGAATATCAGGAGAGATGATATTACTGATTGTATCAAACAAGACTGTAGGATTTCTCTTTTTTGAGGCAATAAGATTTGTAAAATATTGTGTTCTTGCCTGTTTTATCATGTCATTTAAGGAAAAAATCGATTCTTTAAGATGAAGTCTATGAACCTCTAGTTTAGTGGTTTTCCATAACTGTTCTATTTTCCGACAGTATCTCCTAAAGTGATGGATACTTTCACTTATCCAAGGACAGTAAGTTGAATGCTGGGCTCTGTTTTGTTTCAAAGGTGCCACTCTGTCTAAAATAGATGTACATTGGTTGTTAAAAGATGAAACCAAAACATCGACATCACTATGAGCCATGTTTGCATCAAACAAGTTTGAGAACCTTTCAGCAGCAGCCTGGTTTATGATTCTCCTTTGAATCAGTGGTTTGGGTGGCAAAGGATCCAGGTAAAATGATAGATTAAAATAAATACAGCTATGGTCACTCACATGTACATCCTCTAGACATACACCATCTATGTTTAAACCCAAGGAGAAAACAAGATCCAGCGTATGACCCCTTATGTGTGTGGGGCCAGAGACATGTTGTTTAAAGTTAAAAGACTCTGTAATAGTGAGTAGTTCTGCAGCCATATTACAGGAAACATTATCAATATGGAGGTTAAAATCTCCTAATATTAAAACATTCTCCAGTTTAATAGTGGCTGATAAAAACTCATTAAAATCCGTTAGAAAGGCTCCAGCAGCACCAGGAGGTCGATAAATCAAAATGCAGTAGAAAAACTTTGGGTAACCAACCTTAATCATCTGTAACTCAAATGAAGAGAATGAGTCAGAGTTTACCAGTCTGCAAGTAAATCTGTCCTGAAACACGGTAGCAAGTCCTCCGCCACGTCCAGAAAGACGTGGGGTTCCAATGACAGAGCAACCAGGTGGGCTGATTTCTTTCAGATGAATAAACTCCATGTCTTGCTGCCATGTCTCAGTCAGGAACATGAAGTCTAAAGATTTCTCCATAAAAAGATTGTTCAAAACGAAGGATTTGTTCCTTATAGAACGGGCATTGAGCAGGGCGATCCGAATCGATGATGGTCTATCAGTGCACTCCATAGCTGACTGTAACGGCACTGGAATCAGACAATTTGCACCACTTTTGTGGGTTTTTCTGCGAGATCTCTTTCTAATGACAGTTTGGATGGGTTTAGTGGATGATTGAACAGAAAGAAGACAGCAGGGGGCACTAGAGCTAAGAACAGTAGGCTGAGGTGTGTCTGAGGTGATATCTGGGGTAGGGGGCAGCTGGTGTTGCAAGGGGGCACTACTGGGCCAAAAGGAGTTTTGTGGCTGTGGAAGAAGTGTCTGTGTTGGTGAACAATAATCTATCATGAGTAGCTATAAGTCATCCTGATCCTTGATTTACATTTAATGAGTCACAACTTCTGTTTAATTTGGTGTAGGGACACTGTGGTTGAACCAGTGCATAGTCAGTGTTTGCAGAGAGCAGTTTGGCTCCATGCCAGTTAGGATGGAGACCATCAGGTCTGTACAGTTGTCTCCGGTTCCAGAATAAATCAAAGTTATCGATAAAATCCATTTGAGCTACTCTACATTCGCCTTTTAGCCAGGTGTGAAGGGACAACAAACGGGAGAAGTGGCCACAGCCTCTACCCAAGGTGGGGATTGGGCCACTTATAAAACTGCGTTTCCCAGTGTCCTTTAGGGCAGACAGAAGTTCCCGAAAGTCCGCACGCAGGATTTCTGATTGTTGATTGGTGACGTCATTCGAGCCTACATGAACGACTATATTGGAGCAGTCAGAGTGGCGCGCTAATATGGCTGGTATTTTATCAATTATGTCCAGTACACGGGCCCCAGGAAAACAGTAAGTGTGGGAGTTTTTTGCTCTGATGTTCCTCACCATGGAGCACCCAATAATCACCGTTGAGGGGCGCGACTGAGACGAGCTGAGTTCTGGCTGGAGCGGTGGGAGAGCTGACCGATGATTGACCTCCGTGCGCCTGATGTTTTGTCGGGGGAGGTTAGGCCAGAAATTCTCGTGCCATGGAGCGTTGGAGTCACCGGTTGAGGACACCGCAGCAGGGACAGCACAGCCTGGAGGGGAGACTACCACAGATTTTGCAAGGCCACCGCAGCACCGTTTTATTGCCTCCATCTCCAACCCGCGGAGATGAGAGGCGGATTTACCCGCTGGATTGTTCCGCAGGCCTGCAGAGGAGCGGTTTGTCAGCTCTTCCTCCATGGTCACCGAAGCAGCCTGGTCCAGTCGGGATGGAGAGCAAGCTGCAGCTGCCTCCTTGTACATCGGGCGTGCAGTGAAGTTGGCTGGAGACCAGTGTCGGTGTTTCGGTGCTGTCTGATGGGAAGAAGGTGAGGGTCGATGTACTCCAGCTAGTTCAGGAAAGTCCTCGTCCAGGATGTCAAAGCGGTTTCCCAGCTGGATGGACTGTGTGCCGCGGGCAAGAGAGTGTAGAGCAGAGCGCCTTCGGTTCTTTTTGTTGTGATCGCCAACCACCTGCCAACTTTCCGGGTGTAATGAAGTGTTGTTGTTGGTGGCCCGGGATTTCGGTCTGGCCCCGCACAGAAGCCATGGATCTGATGGGGTAGATGTAACAACAGCGGAGACAACAGGTGGAGGAGCAGCAGCTGGCGGTGTAACAACAAAATCCTGGAGTGAATCAGTACCAGTCGGGCAGAGAGGAGTAACAGCCCGCTCCGCAGCGATGGTTCCTCTGGTACCGGCACCCAGCGGTGAGCCGGCGGCAGCCGGTGGGGATGTAGCGTCTGTCGGGCACGAGATTATACCAGATCGCTCCTCTGAGTGGGATGCACTGACTCGTGCTGTCCCACCAAAGACAATCGTATCCAGAAGTCTTTCAGCGTCTTGGATTTGGTATAATTTGTGGATTCTTTCCTCAAGCTCAGCGATCCTCTCGGTGAGGTGGAGACAGCTAGCACACCCGGAAGTGGAGGTAAGTGAAGGCATTGCAAGATAGGGTCCAGACTGTAAAATACTTGCTGTTGCTGACACTGCAATGTCCAAAGGCTGCCTGATCTCGCCAGTCAATCCAGTCTCGCTGTGCTGGAGCTGCTTAAATGGGCCATTAATGTCAGGATGGCATTCCCAGAAGATGGAGAACCGGCATTAGATGGCTCTTTTTGTTATGTTTCCTTCAAAGACAGCGCACCAGTCCACAGACATTTTAACAATTTTAGACCAATTTCTAAACTTCGTTTTTATCTAAAGTTTCAGAAAAAGTAGTCTCCACCCAACTTTTGGCCATTCTGTGACAAAACAATATCTTTGAGAAATTTCAGTCTGGTTTTCGAGATCTACACGGCACAGAAACTGCCCTCCTCAAGGTGAAAAATGATCTTCTTTCAGACAGAGTGGAGAGCGCTATTTTAATTCTATTCTAATTCTATTCTATTCTATTTTAATTTAAGTGCAGCCTTTGACACATTTTAATGAATCATTTGGAATCCTGGGGAGGTATCAAGGACACCGCACTTAGTTGGTTTAATTGTTACCTTTTAAACAAAACCTTCTTGGTCACCATAGCTAATTTTTCATCCTCCACATCCAAAATTACCTGTGGTGTACTGCAAGGTTCAATTTTAGACCTAATTTTATTCTCTATTTATATGCTTGGCAAAATTATTCAGCAACACAATCTATCTTTTGATTGCTATGCAGACGACACACAGATATACCTCCCGCTGAGACCAGGTGACCTTAGAAGCCTATGTGCTGTCTCTGACTGTCTTGCTGATGTTAACTGTTGAATGACTCAAAATTACCTTCAACTCCTACACCTACCAAATAAGAAGTAATACTATTCTCGCCCCTAAATCCTACCACTCCCATCTTAAGTTCCCTTGGTCCCCTATCCACTAACCTAAAGTCCACTGCCAGAAATTTAGGAGTAATATAATATTGATTCAACTTATATGTCAATAAAACTGTCCAATCCTGCTTCCTCCAACTACAAACAATCTCAAGAATTAAACATATAGCTTACTTTCACACTCTCACCTGGAAAAAGTTATCCACACCTTCATCTTCTCCAGGCTTGATTACTGTAACTCCCTCCTCTCTGGCATGAATAAGAAATCCCTCTCCCGCCTCCAATTTGTCCAAAATGCAGCAGCTAGGCTTCTCACTGGTTTTAATAGACAACATCACATTACCCCAATTCTGGTTTCCCTCCACTGGCTCCCTGCTCATTTTAGAATTTATTTTAAGATTTTAATGATCACTTTTAAAGCTCATCTGGGTCTGGCCCCAAGGTATATTATAGATATGTTAACCCCATATGAGCCACGTCGCAGCCTTAGATCCTTGGGTGGGGCCCTTCTGGTTGTTCCACAGTTGAGGCTTAAAACTAAAGGTGACTATGCTTTTGCCTCAGGGCAACTCAGCTGTGGAATGACGTGCCTGAGGAGATAAGGCTGGCAGATTCCATGACTTCTTTTAAATCACTTCTTAAAACCCACTTTTATAGACTTGCCTTTATGTGATGTCATCTTTTAATCGTCTTTTAATTATTTTAATTTTTTAACTCTTTTAATTTTCTTTTAATTCATCATTTTATCTTTTATTGTGTCCTTTAACTCTTCTTTTAATTTTAGCTTCTAATTTATCTTTTTATTTTCTCTGCCCTGATCCTGCCCATTATTACTATCGTTATTGTCACGTCTGCTCCGCTGCCACTTCCTCTCACTCCCCTCTCCTTTAATCACACCGATCATCTCCATCTGTGGTGTTTCGATGTCTCTCCCTCTGCCTGGCTGCACCCTCGTCAGCGGTAATCCCACTTACCTGTTGTCAATCCTCGCTCCTGCATTTAACCTGTCCTGTCTCTCATCCTCACTGCTAGATTGTTCTTTGCCATGCGAGACTATCCAGCGTTATTTTCCTGCCTGATCTCCTGTTGCCGAATCTGCTCGTCCCTGACCAACCTGCTCTGTCTCCGTCCCGGTAATCCGACCTGTCATCCATCTTCTGGTTCCGAGTTCGATCTGTGTTTTCCCTGATCCCTCCTGGCAGAGAAGGGGTGATATTCTAGGAGCCTGCCTGCCTGCAAGATCCGCCACTGCTAGGGGAAATCAGCTGATTTCCACGGCTTGCCTGCTCCGCTTTCCTGGTGGGTTTCCGACCGAAGCCTCCTCGTCAATCCGGCTCAGTTCGGGGATCAATCCAGTGGGTCATCTGCACCGAGGTTCAGCTCAGTGGACTTTCCAGGAAGAGTAAATTTTTCTGCCAGTTTCATTAAAGACTCTTTAAGACTGTTCCTGTTTCGTGTGTTGCTTTTGGGTCCAAGTACTAGTCCTGACAGTTATTGTTATTTTTATTATTAATAGCTATCATCATCATCATCATTATTATTGTTATAATTATTATTATTACTGTATTTTACTAATATGTCCCTGCCTCAAACCCCCTACATAGTATTTCTGTCCTCACTCTTGTCTGCCCTTTCTCAGCATTACTACATTGCTTAAATTGTTTTAATTTACGGGGGTTACAAGTGTGTCAAAGCACTTTGTAAATTATATTTTTAAAGGTGCTATATAAATAAAGTTAATGTTATTATATTCTTACCAAGCTATTCTCATCCAAAGCTGTCACATATTGTTGTTTTGTCAGTGGACTTGTGTCTACATATTATGTTGAAGGTATCCTTCTATCTGCTGTTGATGTTCGGGGATGCCACGAAAAAGCACATGGTGAGATTAAGCTAGAAAAGCACGTGGTTATGTTTTTGGCAACAATAGCAGATGGCAACCAACGCTGGGACATCAGCAAAAGCACATGCGTTGGTAAGGCACAGATGGTTGGGATAAGGCAAAAAGGGCACATGGTAAAGTGTAGAAAAAAACATCACATTCACACAGAAGGCGAATACCGGACTCCTGCATGAAATGCACCCTTGGAGTCCTTGTATTACAACATTATCAGCAGCAATTTAACAAGACAGTGTCCTGCGGTGAATCATGGGGGCGCTGGCATATAATAACATTGCAACCGGTTCAGCCTGACCACATTCCACATGATCCAAGGCTATCACTATCACGACTCTTGGATATTTCCTACCAAATAGCTTTAGAATGTTAAAATACTAATTGCTGCAGAGAGTATTTTTTTTCAATATCAGTCACAGATGCTGAGGGGAAAAAAGTATTTTTGAAACGTGGGCCCTTAATTTTAGGATCATGTTTAAAGCTGGGATAGGCAGAAATCTGGAAAAGGAAAAAAAGAAAAATGGCAGAATTGAAAATGCACCGTCCTGCAGCTCTCCCCTTGTGCTTCATACAGTAACCAAGTGTTTTCCATGCACTTATACTTATGTTCCTGTTTTGTGAATCTCATTCAGCTTACTTCACTATCTAAACATGAACTTCAAGCAGCAGCCATGAGCCTTCAACAGAAGGCTTAAGAGTGAGAGGTTGCCTATAGGGCAGGTAGGAAGGTTGTTGGATGGGTCAAACAAACCCCAGACTTTGAATTGACTTGATGCAGGAGTGAAATGTTTGCTTCCCATCTGAATGCAATGGGTTTTTTTTTTGCTGCACTTTACCATGTGCATCCTTCCCCTAATCCTAACCATCTGCGCCAGCATGTGCATTTGTTGTTGGTTTCCATGTACTGTTGTTGCTTCAACATAACCACATGCACCGTCATCCCACCATATGGGTGAGAATGTGTTGCATAGACTGACAGACGGGCTTTTTAGGAAAAGAAAATGTCAGTTGCTGTTGCATTTCTCCTGTCATTTGTTTTTGGTTATGTTTTGTCACTGTGTCAGTGTGGATGCAGTTTTTGTCTGCAGGATTTGTCACAAACTGTGTCTTTTGATTGATTACTGTACTGCGACTGCTGTGGTTGTTTTAACTTTTCTTTCCAGGTGTAGTGACATGCTCTTCACTTCCATTAAATGTATTGATGCAGTTTACAGCTGTGCATTTGTTCATCCTCTGCCTCCGCTAGCCAAAGCTCTGTGGTAGGGAAAAAGCAGTCATGCTGCTCCCTCTGCTTGCTCTCGAAACATACTGATATGATAGCTGGCAGCCAAGTTGTGCATAAGAAAAACTGTCCCAAGAATCATTTACTTTACTAACCACACATTTGATTTGTTTTATCATTTATTCTCTCCTCACTTGGCTTGGCATGCAGGCCTGAACTGCTGCGTGCATTCTCTCATTTGTTCAGATATTCAGCTGATGGCTGTTTCTCCAGCTGGAAAAATAACACATAATAGCACATCAGACCTTTGTAAGCAGGATTGAAAATGTGGACATCATCCTCCTGTGCAAGAGCCAAAAAATGATTTTGTGTAGATAAACTAGTTGCAACCTGTACACATGGTAAACATTACCTCCTCTAGGTCAGTATACTGTTTTTATTATTGTGAGTGTATTAGCCTCCTGATGTTAACATTTAGCTCCAAGCACCACAGTGGGGATTGAGTAACCATACTCATGTGGTCCAAGGTCAGAGGTTTGGTTCAGTTGGGAGTCTGTCTTAACAACACTACCCAGGAGAGAGCCTTGGACTTTGTGTGTTTGTGTGTGTGTGTGTGTGTGTGTGTGTGTGTGTGTGTGTCTTTTGTTTGTTTGTTTTTCAAACAGGTGAGCAGTAAAAGACGGCACTGCATAAACATGATAAAAAGGCAAAAAGGTAGGAGTCTGTTTTATAGCAGTCCATTATTCCATTCTAGGTTTGTCAATTCTGGGTACTTTTTAATTTTGAAAGGCTGACATTCAGTAACCAGTAGCTAACAGGTTTATTTTCAAGGCAAAAAAGACGTAAAATAACAAACAGCCTTTACTGAAAGTCTGGCTCTGCAGTGACTCAGTGATCTTTAGTGCTGCATTTCAAAGTGCTATTTAGAGAAGTTTGAAATTGTAATATTTTGTGATGTAAATGTATTGACTTCAGCTGGGAACGCATCCCGGTGGCAGAACATGCTACTGCGGGAACATTATGCCCACCCCCCCAGGTTGCACTCATGAACAAAACCCCTGAAGCATTGTGTTTAAAAGATTATTTTTTTGGCATTTTTTTGCCTTTATTGATAGGACAGCTCAAATAGATAGAAAAAATATGGTAGAGAGAGAGGGGATGACATGCAGCAAAGGGCCGCAGGCCGTAATCGAACCCAAGCCGCGACAGAGGACTCAACCTACAGGCTATGGGGCCCACACTCTACCTGGTGAGCTGGAGGTCATCCCCCTTAAGTATTGTTAACTATGTTAGCAGCACTACCTGTTCTCACACTGCTAACTGTTGTAACGGGAGCTGACAGTGATATGTGAACAATGCTACACAGGGTTTTACATGTTATAACTGAGCCGCTTCCTCACCAGGCTGAGCTGAGGGGCAACTGGAGGGTGGGAGCGATGTCTCCACAGCAATGCTGTTAGGTCTGCACAGCCTTATTAGCTCCTACCAGACTGGATGGGATGCAGTGCATTAGACTGAACAGTAGAATTCTCCTACAAACTGACATGTAATCAGGTCAGCTAGTTAACTATTGACATCCCTGGTGCGTTTCCATGTTTTTTTTGTTTTTCTAGCATCAACCAACATCTCTCTCAAAGTCCAGTTCCATTATTGCCACATCCTTTTTGTGCTGCTCCACCACCACACACTGCTGCTGTCACCTAGAGAGAAGAGGAAACAAACAGTCTGTGGAATCGCAACACTGTTGTTTTTCCCACCCATCCTTTATGTCACTGTATCCCAGCCCTCCAGACAGGTGTAGTTCACCTGGGTGAGTCCAGTTTGTGTCCTGGTTTTCCTGGGCTGCTGTCAGATCGGACTCTGTAGCCACGTCCACCTGCTTCACCCTCTGTGTCTCTCGGGGGGTTGATGTTGATAATGTAATCTGGGGAGTATCGCCTGGCCAGAGGTCACCATGGTGCACTTCATCGCTGACCATTTTTCTCCCTTATCCTCCCTGATTCCGCAAACAAATCAATAACCACGTGCATGCTGTCCTCACCTGGACCACAGGCAGGCAGAGAGCTGCTCCCCAATTACATCATTCCAGTCTCATGCCACAGCTCTCCCTCTGTGTTGTCGTCTGTTTTTGTGTCTCTCTGTGTTTCCCTCTGCTCCCTCTGTGCCCATCTGCATCACTCCGTCTTTATCTTGCCAGCAGTCTGTGGCTGTGCTCCCGCCCCCATAAATTTTCTCCTCTCAGATGGATTCTGATACGCTGGTGGTGACGGCCAAATAATGATCAGAACAAAACTACACACAGCACACTAGAATTCAACACAATACATGTAAGGACTACACATAACATTGAAACACTAAGCAAACAAATCCAATGTATGCAATTCAAAAACAAAGCTACCTAAATATAACTGCAATAAAACAGAAAAAGGCCATAGCCTTATGTCCTCAACAGCTATGTTTTCTTTGGGGAAAGCTCTAGACAGGATTCCCAAACTCAGAGCCCTGTGTTTCAAAGGGGATGGAAGTAGTAACTGCTATTGGCCATGGTTGTTTCTGCCTCTAACGCCCACTTGTAAAGTATGAGAATGTATTCTTTCTGATCGCACTCATCCTAACCAACCGTGACTTTGTCAACTGAACAAAACCATCCATGCCAGTGTTGCACCCAAGAATCACTTCAGACTTAGGGTAGACATGAATATCCAAGCATCAAAGATTTACTCTGAAATATATATAAAAAAAAAAACAATCACTGGCTGTTCTTCAGTTGCTCTCTCTCTGTTCAACGTCCAACTGATCAAGGCCAAAATCAATATCAATATATCAAAACATATCTACACATTCTTTGAAAATTCCAATGATTGGTACATTACAGAAACATTACATCTTTCAGAGACTGCACTCAATTATAATTATACATGCTATTTACAGATCATTAAATTAATTCAAGGATTATGCCAAACTACACCGTACAAGCTACAAATTAAAATAATCATTTCCCTTTACTATTTTAACCCTTGTGCCCTCCTCAAATTTACTACCCTCTGGACACCTTCGTGGCAAAAATGGACACGCACAGAAAAAATGCTATTAAATCATCATACATTAATATTTTTTTCTGCTTTTTTTTCAGAAATCACTTAAACAACTTAAGACTTGCTCAAAACTACCAAACATTCAATCATTTTCAGGATTTTTACCCTTTAAATGCCAGTTTAATTGTTTGAATTACGAATGATTTATTACAAAAAAATCACAGAAAATTATTTTTTTTCCATATAATAAATAGTAGGGGGATGGGACTTTGGTGGTGATTAGAGTCTTGGATGTGTCAAAGATTAGCAACAAAATTGATTTGATAGCATTAGTATTTTTTCTGTAGCACCAGATACTCCCTCTGGACACCTTCGTGGCCAAAAATGGCTCATTGACTTCCATTATAAACACATTTTTTAATCTCACTGCCATTACAGTATAAAATCATGCATTCTGTAATGTCAGCATTTCATTTTGAAAAAAAGTAGTGATATTTGACATTTTTACTGTATTCCACCAGATTCAGCTGTTTTCCCATTGTAGGCTGCTGCATGAAATTCTTGTATTTTTTCCATTAGATTACATTATATTATGGAGCCATGTGACTACCAGGTGGCCCCAAGAGTGATTTGTGTGTGTGTGTGTGTGTGTGTGTGTGTGTGTGTGTGTGTGTGCGCGCGTGCGCGTGCGCAGATGGCTGGCAGGTGTGCATGCGTGCATGTGAGAGAGAGTGTTTGTGGATCTGTGAAAACACACACTGATCTTTTGAGGGATGTGTGTCATGTGTCTTTGAAGAGGTGCTCCTCCCTTTGCTATAGCAGGCACTTCAAACTACAGTGACTATAAATTACAATGATCTCCAAAACATTAAGGGAGCTTCAGTGTTGACCAAGGAGGGTATTGTCCATCAAATTACTATCACTATAACTGGGTACACCAAGAGTGGTATAAGTCAGTTTCTGAGGCTGATGTCTGTCCCTTCGTGGGTACAGGTGGGGTGAGGGTGACATGGCAACCTCAGTGGAGGACAGGTGTTGTTGGACCTGTGCTTCCCTAATGTATATCTCCAACACCACACTGTCCACACCATTGTAGTGTAGTGTGGGTGTGTTAGGTCCGAGAATATGAGGGACTGGTTGTGGGAGTTCAGGAACAGGTAAGTGAGGAAGTGGTGCAGAAGCAGAAGAGTGGGGCAGGGGTCCAGGAGCTGGAGGTTCACATGAAAGGGGCGCTGGAGTAGTGAAGAAGGGCTGAGTGGAGCGACTGGGTCCAACAAAAACTTCTCTTCTGTTTGGGGGACTGTTTTATGACTCTGCAAGGGCTATCATGATCATGGTCATGGTCACACTCAGAGTCACTTTCACTGTGTTCTGCCTCTCTTTTTGTGAGGGATGTGTGTGTTTATCGGTTTGATTTCCCCTTTGTATTTCTTTTAGGGCACCAATCAGGGACTGCAGACTTGGCCGGTTCCTCCACAGTGTCACAGTGTAAGAGAAGGTTATGATGGAGCAGTCTACTGCTGCTTCTCCCATATTCAGAAGTTTTTCTCGGGATGACAATGTGCACCTTGTCCTCCCAGTAGGATCTGAGTTTTCCAGGTCCTCCACGCTCAGACAAGTTCTTGACCAGAACTCTGTCTCCAGGTTGCAATTCATGACCATATGTTTTCTTGTCATAGTGCACCTTTCCTCTCGCAGCCTCCCTGGTTGCTGTGTGATTAGTGATGGAATAGGCCTCTCTCATTCCTCTTTGCCAGTTTGCCTTTCATGTTTGTCACTGACATCAAGGTTGAACAAGAGGTCACTGGGAGTCTGGGGGAACTGCCAAACAGGAGGAAATACAGGGAGTAGCCAGTCGCCTCGGAGTGTGTGCAGCTGTAGGGACAACTTTTGGCAAAGAAGTCTTCCAGTCTGCCTTCTCTTCCCCTGTCAGACTCCTTAAAATGCTGAGCAGGGTCCTATTGAATCTTTCTACTTGACCATTTCCCTCTGGATGATATGAGCTGGTGTGGGACCCTTGTATGCCACTCAGTTCTTTCAACTTCCCAAGGAGTCAGTTGTTAAACTCCTTTCCCATGTCATGGTGGATTTTACATGGAAAGCCAAATTGGAGGATGAAGTAATTAAATAATGTATCTGCAGCAGTTTTAGCCTCCTTGTTTTTAGTGATAGGCCTGTGCAAATCGCTTGAAGTGATCCATTACAACTACAATGTATTCTCATTGAGTGCAGCCCTATTATATAATGGAAAGTGGCTTGTGCCAGCTTTTTCTGGCCATTTTGAGTCATCTTTCAAGACCCACAGAATATTTTGTACAAAGACTCTGAAAACACAGAATAGTTCAAATGATGCCATCATGGAAAAAATACAAACAAAAAAAAAAACCGTTTGTTTGTGCCTTGTTCCATTCTTGATTTATCTGAAGTTGAATAGAGGCTAGTTTCATCAAAAAGACCACTTTTTTTCATGAAAGCTGAGAAAAATGCATTTTTGTGAATGGGAGTCTGTCAAGCAAAACAGTGATTTGAATGTTATAATTTTGCCTTCAATGACATAAAAGACATCTGAAAATTGTATTACAAATGTGTGTAAATGTGTAACTATGCAAAGTACAGCACAATGCAACAAATCATGGCCCCAGTTCAGAGAGAGAAAACCCACAAAATAGAACCAGAGTCCTATTCTATTATTCCTACCTGCAGTATTCGGGCGACTGGGCCTGCTTTTTACACTCTAATTTTTTCAAAGTAAATGCATGGGGGGGGATCCATGAGAGTTGGCAAAACTGGCCACTTGACCCTGTCCGTTTTTTGGGGGCATTTTGTGTTGAATTGATGTAGCTTCGTTGCTGTAGTTTCGAATCACCTCTGTACAGATCACATTTCTTGGTGACAAAATGTTTCACATCAGCATGCATCCTCGGCAAGAAGAATCTGTCTCTGACGAGGCTCAGTGTTCTCTCCACTCCTAAATGTCCCATCTTCTGATGAAGCTCATGGAAGATAAGGGGATGGAAAACTCGAGGCAGGACAGGTTGGTCTTTATCCACTGTTGTCCTGTGTAGTACTCCTTCATCACTGAGATTAAGCTTCGGCCACTGTCTTACTAGAACACACACGTCAGGGTCTTCAGTGTTAAGCTCAAGGCTCATGGGCCTCTGTTGACGGCTGAGGTACATGAGAGCTCTGCCAATAACTGGGTCTCTACCCTGGGCCTGTCTTAGCTCCTCAGGGGTGAGAGGAGGACTGAGAGCATTAGAGGAGGCCTCTTGGACTAGATCCAGTGCTTGGACACACACACTTTCCCAGGTAGGTTTCTCTCTTCCGACAGTGACACCAGTCATTATGGCATTAATGGTATTAGGGTGAATCTCCTCTGTGCACTGACTCATAAAGCTGTTGATTTCAAGACGCATACGTGATAATCCATCTGCATCTGCATTGGACTTGCCAGGCCGGGACTTTATTGTGAAGTTAAAATCGCAAGCTCTGCTACCAAGCGATGACCAGTGGCGTTCAGCTTTGGAGAGAAGCACAGCAATAATGGAAACAGACGCATGTCATAATACAATAACAATAGGTGCGAAATTATCAAATGCACTCTATGATGATATTGTGGGTGTTGATAAGAGTCTCATACATATATTGATAGGGAGGTGGCAAAGGTATGATCACAGCATCGGCGCAACCGATACCAAGAGTATGATCAGGGCGAGCTGGGGGTACAGTATCAGTGCAGCCAAGGCACGAGTGTAACCAAAGGCAGGGTCACAGCGCCAGCACAGATATCACAATGATCAGGCACAGCCAGGGTTGCAGCCAGGATCCAGGAAAGCTAGGAAACAAGGAAGCAGGAATGCTCCGGAGAGGCAACAGGATTAGCGTAGTGCAGTTCAACAGAACCAAGGTGGTGAACAGTGAAAAGGAAAAGTACTAAATGAGGATGCTAGAGTCAATGATCAGCAATTACAACTTAAATATGAATGCCAGAGAGCAGCGATAGAAAAGAAAGAATCATGTGAATGTTCTGGAGCCATAGGCAATTACAACCATTTTGCCGCCTTGTCTCTGATACAGGACAGCCCCAAGTTAATCTTGTGAAGCATCACAGTGTAGAACAAAGGGCTGTGTCAGGTCCGGGTAGCCCAGAAATAGGCAGAGAGAAAAGACAGTCTATCAGCTGATTCAAGATGGACTGGTGGTGCTGCGTACAGTTTATATGGGTGCAGGAGGGCTTTTGGTCTGAATTCTTGGCTGGTTTATTCCCCCGAGTACTGTGGCTGGCAGTGGGTTGGGTGTGTCTGAAGCCTTTGTATCTGGGGAGAGGAGGGCATACAGGGGCTTGGCAATCTTTGAGAAGTCCTTAATGTAGGATCTGTAATACAAGACAAAACCCAGGATCTGCCTCAGCTCTCCTACAGTAGCTGGGCTCCTCTGCTTGAGTGCCTGGACAGGAGCTAAGTCCTTAGGATCCATCGTATAACCCTCTCCACTGACCTTTTTTTCCCAGGAACTGCACCTGTCTTTTGAAAAACTCACATTTGTGGGGGATGATAAGGGCAGTTAGTGGGTGGCTTTCAGGATCCAGGAATCCTTGGTGGTAAGCTTTTCCTTGATCAAGGACAGAAAACCATGAACTGCCAGTCAGGGCATCCAGCATGTCCTGTATGCAAGAGATGGCATGTCGGTCTGGCTCTGATTTACTGTTTAGCTCCCTGTAATCACAACGCAGGCAAAGACTTCCATCCTTCTTTCTCACACACACCACAGGACAGGAGTATGGTGACCTGGAGTGGGTGATCCAACCCTTGTTTAGTAGGTCCTGGAGATACTCCTTCACCTCTGTGTGGAGTGGTTTAGGGATGGACATAAATGTCTTCTGGACCGGTGAGGGGTAACTGAGTGTAATATGCATGTTCAGTGTTGGTATACTGCCAATGTCATCCTCATCATATGCAAATACCTCACACTCCTCAATAAGATCTTTTTAAGTGCTTCCCTCTGGTGCTCAGGCAGGTCTTCCAGGTCAACAGGAGGTTGCCATTTTGGTCGCTGTGTTTCACCAGGGCTGATTTTTTTCTCCCTCCCTCCGCATTCTTGTGCACATGGAGTTTATGCTGACTGCAGAATTGGTGGTATGGTGGGTAGAAGTTGGGACTGAGGCTTCAGGCTGGTTGGGAGAGAGGTTGGAAGTATACACAGCTTTTAATATATTCAGCTGGCAAAGGATGGTGTGTGGTCCAATATAATGAGGTGGTTAGTCGTGTTAGCAATGGGAATGCTGATAGAAGCCCTTTTTCTCCCAGTGTTGGTCTTTACAAGGCCCTCAGTCACTTCCAGGCCCTTAGGTAGTGGATGCAGGTCACTGGGGGTGAAAAGGAGTTATTGACCTTTGAATTTGTCTCCCAAATGGACTGGCACGGAGGTAATTGTCACCTCATTGGCACACAAATGGACTCTTCTCCGGCCTGCTGTCACAACGGTGTGTGGAAGATATTTTGCCCTCCAGACCTTGTTGATGACTGTGGCCTGTGCTCCACTGTGCTACAGGGCTTCCACTGCAACACCATCTATCTTACAGTTCACCAGACACTGTTTCCCAATAAGGCTCACTAACTTGGTCTTTCGGTGTGGCTTGATGTAGCTGATATGCAAGGGTTTCGGTGCAGATGTGGAGGGGAAATGCTGGTGAGCTGTGGCTTTCTCTCACACGAGTTTATTTCACTCGGTACTGTCTCTGTCTCTCTAGCAGGTGTATGGTGGGACCCAGGGTCTGGAGCTACTGGCGGTCCCCTCTCGGAAGCCTGTTTGCGTTTTCCTTCAGTCTTGGCCTCTGACACTCATGGGATACATGGCCAGACTCCCCACAGTGGAAGCAGTGCTCACAGTGATCTTCTCTGTGTGCCTGCTGACAAGATATGCAGCCCCTCGGTCTCTACCTGGTTTCTGGCCTCATTCTCACTGTTGGCTGGTAGGTGTTTTGGTGTGAGATCAGTGGTCTCTGTGAGTGTTGGGTGCTGGCCTCCATGGCTGCCAGAAAGACTCGCTTCATCTCGTAGACATCAGCTTTGAGCTGCTCCAGCAGCTCAAAGCTGATGTCTAACCCTTTGCTGGGTTTCAGAGTCCTCGGGATAAGCTTTCTTTTGCTGAGACTTTGGCACTTTTGCTGTCACTGGGTCGGGGCTTTCCACTGCTGGTGGATTTGTATGTGAAACGTCGGCCTGTATCTCACACATATGAGCTTCCCTACCACTGGTGGATCTCCTCAGCTTTTTTCGCCACTCTCCCTCCAGACTGGCAGCCTCACTCACCCTATCGATCGGGGTCTCATCTCTGACTGTGACATCACTCAGAAAGGGCCTCATCTGGAATTGAATTGAGTCACTCAGAAGACCTGTCCCGATCGCCTGGAGAAATTTTCTCTGCACCAACTCTGGATTGTAGTAATAATCCGCTTCTCCATCATTGGACTTCCACAAAAGCCTCTCTCTTTAAATTCAGTGGCACAGAATAGAAACATCTGAGCAGATTCTTTGGACTCCTATATTAACCAGCTTGTGATAGATTTCAGAGGCACTTCCTTCCTTGTAATGTCCCTTCAGAATGGTTTTGAGGGTGGAGAGTTTTAGATTGCTCTTGATTTCAAGCATGTTTCTGAGGTGGAGACCTGGACTGACTGCTCATATTACTGCCTCTATCACCTCAGCCTCTGAATATCCTTTCCAGAGGAAGCTTCAATCTGGTGGACTAGACTGGTGTAAGACAACTTGTCTTTTTGTCCTCCTTCCTCTATCTGTGCCATGATCTTGAATTCCCTCCGGAGTGTGACTTCAGGCACAAATGTGTGATTGGGAGTGCTGCTCCTTACTTTCTCACTTGGCTGGGGATGGTTAGGGGATAAAAAAACGGATTCAGGTGATGCTTATATGCTGTTGGGGCATTCTGATAACTGGGGCTGAGAACATGGCTTTGATCAGGTGAGATGTCACTTGGCGCTCTACTCACCTCTCTCATTTCTTCCATGTATGAGAGAAGGCTTTTCAGGTATGTACACACACGTTCTTCATCACCCTTCTTTTCTTCCATCTTCTCCAGATCACTATCAATTATCTTTATTAGCCCTCTCTTTGTCTTACAACTCCAACTGGGTTTCGAACTGGGGACCCTCTTGCTGTGAGGCAAAAGTGCTATCCACGACACCACCATGCCGCCCCATCGCTTTGTGTACTCACATACTTTAATGATGAGTGAGCGATCCAGCTCACTGCTACAGAATGGCAGTGTTGTCAGTCAGTAAAGACTCCATATTTCTGTTCATGTTAACCTGTAATGTTACTTGGTGTTATTGTTGGTGATAAAGATAACAGTGGTCAGAAGGTCCTGAGTCATCTCACTGGAGTGGTACAGCTGCTGGACTGGATCACTCCTGGCGGGCTCACCAAAAATATGTTGCACTCAAGAATCACTTCAGACTTAGGGTAGACATATATATAAAAGCATCAAAGATTTATTCTGAAATATATATTAAAAAAACGATCACTGGCTGTTCTTCAGTTGCTCTCTCTCTGTTCAACGGTCAACTGATCAGGCCCAAATCAATATCAATATATCAAAACAAATTTACACATTCTTTTAAAATTCCAATGATTGGTATATTACAGACACATTAAATCTTTCAAAGACTGCACTCAATTATAATTATACATGCTATTTACAGATCATTAAATTAATTCAAGGATTATGCCAAACTACACTGTACAAGCTACAAATTAAAATAATCATTTCCTACTGGTTCCCTTTACTATTTTAAGCCTATGGTTATGCTAAATACAATGAATCAACTTTATTGTTACTATGGCAACAGATCTTGGCTACCACTAGCATTCAGAGACCAATCTTCAACCGCTAAACAATCAATGATAACATTAGAATTTGACATTTTGAAACTGAATTGATTACATCTAACGATTATTACAATTCCCCAAACCTTAACTAGTTTTTTGTTACAGTCCAAATTGTCGAAATAAAAGAAATAAAAGCTTAAATCCCTGATGATGCACTACCTGTTAGCGACCGTTACATTAACCAGTAACAAACGTGAATTAATGTTAAAACATAATATCCTTAAACAATACAACAAATAATAACAATAAAACACACAGACAGATAAATCCGTAAATGTGGCCTACTCTATTTACCATATGAGGGTGTTTTGATTACGTTTTACCCACCTGAAATATATATTTAAAAAATACAATCACTGGCTGTTCTTCAGTTGCTATCTCTCTGTTCAACGGCCAACTGAAGAATGCTACCAGAACCCCGTTTATAAAGGCCAACTTGCAGGTAAGCTCGTGCCTTTCTCACTTCAACAGAAATAGTTTTTAATTAAATTGGTGGGAGGGGGGTCTTATTTAACATTAAGAACATAATATACATATAAAATAACATAAAAAACAAGTGGGTAAATAAATGATAAAAAATACTATGTGCTACACCAGCATGTGCGTTGTGTTGACATCACGGTAGTGGCATCGTGTAACGTAAAGAGCAGATGCAGAAGGATAGCTGAAATGTAATATGTAGACGTGGAAGTCAACTGACAAATGTGATGTCTCTGGATGAAAACAGTTTTTGAAATGCCTAAGCCTGTTCTCACTCCAAACTTGTCGAATAGCGCCACTCTGTCAGTGCTTTCAGTGTATGAGTTTAATGCCAAAATCCACCTTCAATGTCCAACCGGAACACGGCTGGACGGCATCAGATGACAACGTGGTCGGACAGAACTGGTGGTGATATTATTATATGCTGGCGGAAAGCTGGATGGCACCAGGCCGGTCCATGTGCAACGCACACAGGCGGTGTCTCTTGAAAATGTGGCCAGACAGAAACAGTCGCATGCACATGAAGAGCATTAGGTAATAATGCTGCCTGTAACCATGTAATATAAGGAACACGATTGTGCTTATAGACTGGGCAGGTGGGGAGGTGGATGGTTTCCACTAACAACTGACTTTCGGGACGGTGTCCAGAGTTCACTTCCTGTGTGGGTGTGTGGGGTTTTTTTTAGACACATGCCGTGCATGCCGTGACATCACAGTAACAGGGCCCACCCTCCCACCATGACATCATCCCACCACGTGCATTTGTTGACAAAGGATACCTGAAACATCATAAGTAGATGCTGAAGGTCACTGACAGAGTGGCACCATGAGTTTGGAATGAGAACGCTCACATGCACTCACATTGATGAAACAGATAAATTTGGGGTTCAGTATCTTGCCCGAGGATAGTTTGACATGGTGACTGGAGGAGCGGGGGATAGAGGCGACAACCTTCTGATGCGAGGATGACCCACTCGACCTCCTGAGCCAAAGCCGCCCATCGAGGTAAAACAAATGAACCAACACACTTAAGTAAAGCACTGCCCTTCCACCAAGCCATGTGTGATTTGCAGTATGCTTTGTGCTGCTCAGGAACTGCTACACATCTGCAGGCTCTGTTTGTGTCTTGATACAACACACTCAATTTCACAGCATGACAGAAAAATATGGGTTTATTTTTTATTGTGACAGCAACCCGGCGTCGTGTTACAATGTGTTATGACAGTCAAACAAAGAAATCCACACACACTGTATACAGTAGGCTACACTGTAACTTAGCAACCATCTGCTGCACAAGTGAGTCCATGACTAAAATCATGTTAACATACACAGACAAAACCATTTGAGATTTTATTGACATTCACTCACAATATACCACATTCAGGCATCAAGCCAACAGTTAAAAGGTGATAAAATGCAATGAAAATATTGGCATAAAAAAACAAGTGGTCAAATTATCTATTTAAAAACAAAACAAAAAAAGAACATTATTTTTATATTATGTATTAATATGTGTAAGGCATTTACTGTAAAAAGCTTTGGAAAACCTTGTCTGTTAAGAGGAAAACATGAATGCTCTAAAAATTCCTCTCAAAATAAATATGCATATACATCAGCATACAAAAAAATGCTCAACATTCACGTTATTCTTACTCATATGCATCATCACAAATTGAGTGCGAAACAATTATATAATCAAATCAAAGGTGTCAACAGCAATCCACATGATAAACATTGTTAAGGCTGTACCAACACGTTCTCATCCCACGTCGTCACATATTGCTGCTTTGTCCATGAACTTTCACGCCTATATCTTAAGCTTTATGTTTCCCCCTGCATCTGCGGTTGATGTTCTTGGCAACAAAGGCTAGTTAGGCTCCCCGGTGAAAGCCCAGGGTTTGTTGGATCAATCCAACACTCCACCCATCCATGTATCATACTACCGTGGTTGGTGCCGTCCGTCCGGCTGGTGGCGTATTGTAATGAAAGAATCCATTCAGGCGTGTTATAAACTCATTATACCCAGTGCTGTATCATACCACCATACAAGGCAGCTTTTGGCGTTGGTATCTTATGTTGAAACCACTGAAAAAGCAGTGGTATTTGATGAATTAGGAATGAGAACGGGGTGGTAAATAGTTATATTCACCTTTTAATAATGATATTAGTAATATTAAATAACGAGAATGGAAAAAATGCAGACCTTCACCATAGCTAAATACTTTACCTCCCAATGTCAACAAAAGTGAAACATTTTTATATCCACCCTGTCATCTTTCTGATTTTTAATGAAAATGAAGTGGTTTTCCATGATCCTGCAGAGAGACAAACAAACCAAAAAACAGACTAAATTGGAAAAGGTGATTTCCTCAGTGGACTCCTGAGGTGATTTCCTCAGTGGACTGTAAGATCACAGTGAAAACACACTTCAGTTTTCCGACTCATCAGTCAGGTGTTCACTGTTCTTGTGTTTCATAGAAGCGGCATATACAAGCCAGCCTGTATACAAGGAAGGCCACACACAATTCTCTCTCACACATACTCACACACAAATACTGACATTGAATCTACTGATTAAATTCTGCAACACATCTTTTGTGCCTGTATTTCACAGAGCGAGACAGATAAAGACTGCTTGATTAGTATTCAAATGCTAATACCACACTCATGCAAACATTATATTCACTGGCTCCTTTTTTACCATGCATAAGATAGCATTTACAGACGTGTCTGTGATTGTTCATAGCTGGAGCACAATGAGATGACTTTCAGGGTCCTGCAGAAACACACGTTCCTATCAAGATAACATGCTTAATCTTGCTGGATAATGTTCTGTTATTGACAATGTGTACCATGTTATCGATAGCATAAATAATTTCCAGGATTACCACACTTTTGTCAACATGTGGGAAACAAATGTGGCAATTAGAGCTTCTTGTTGTACAGAGGACACTAATGATACTCAGTCTTAAAACCTTGTCATTTGAATAATATGTAACTGTCATATATGAATTGGTTCCCTTGTGTACTGAATACCCATAACCCGAGACGGGTTATCTCTATTTGTCTAGTTTACTTATTTTGCCTTTATGATGCTCTGCAGTCTCCCATAACTATTACCATGTTCACTTCTTTAAAATAGCTAAGGTAAGGCAATCAGGTTTCAGAGCAAGAAGAGAGGCAAACAAAATGGCCCTTCTTTGATGACAACAAAGGCCTTCTTCTCGTTGGACTGCCCCAGAAATAGTAGTGAGGGGGTTGGGTTTTTTGTTTTATTGCATAAGGATGAAAACCATTCATATATTGAAAACCAAAAGCTTCTAAGTGATTGACAAAACCAGAACATATGTTCTAGAGAAACTAAGATATGGTTTCACATAGAACATTCTGGCTGGATGGATGGAAAAAAAAATGCCAATTTATCATTAGACAAATGTAGGCAGTGAAATATTTTAAATTGTATCAGGTTGAGGTTCCATTAAGGTTTATGTTAATGTTAGGCTCAAGGTGTGATGGAGAAGTCTTTACTGGAACAAGCTCAGGGGTGTAGGTTAGCCTTGTTTATCTTTTTTTTCTGCACATGTTTGGTTTTCCTTCTCTGTACACAGACCAGCTGACCATAAACTATAATGTGAAGGCAATTATTCAAGGTAACTGAGATATGAGCGGGATGATACATAAGGTACTATGCAACACTTCATTCATTAGCTGGAAGGATAAATAATTTTTAAAGTGTGGTAAAATAATAGCCCACTTAAAATCTCTTAACCCAGATATCATATATCTTCAAGAAACTAATTTAAAGGTCAACGATCACAAAGACTTCAGACTAACTGGATTGGCCACGTCTTCCACTCTGTCTTCAACCAAAAATTGAGAGGCATGACCACTCGTCTTAGAAAAGGGATTTCATTTAACACCTGCTATGTTATTTCAGATACGGCCAATGTGTGATTGTAAATGGTAAACTATATAATACCCAACGTATACAGACCCAATTAGGACGATTCACAATTTTTCTCAAAATTTATTGCAAAACTCCCAGACCTAAATCCCTGCTAACTGATATTAGCTGGGGACTTCAGCACTGTTCTTAATGCCCAGATGGATAGACCCAGATCCAAACCAAAAACCTCTTTATCTAAATCTGTATCTTTAATTAATTATTTCATACACTCGTATGACTGATGCCATTTGTGTGTAACAGTCGATATCACGGTATAGTCATATGAGATCACAGTCCGCTCCAAATTCATCCATTCATTGTCCATAAATGTTGTGGTCTTAAGGGCTGCGGAGGGCATATCAAAATGTAATGATTTGGGAGGCTTTAAATTACTATTATTATTATTATTATTATTATTACCTATATTAGATAAAAAATAATTTCTTACACTGCCTTTGAAAATAAACAGCGGATCCCAGAAAGGTGCCCAAAACCCTCTACCAAGCTACAATTTTAGTGTTGTTAAAGAAAGACAAAAATCCCCAAAATGTAATTCGTGCAGGTCATTTAACCTTCTTTGTTGTGACTACAAGATACTTATCAAATTGTTTAGAAAAAGATCATGTCTATCCTGATCAGCCCAGCGCAAACAAGCCGTATTCCAGTCAACCATTCTTCTTTAATAAAAGATGCCTAGTGAATGTTTTACACTCTGCTCATTCTGAAATACAAGATGAAATAATTGTCTCTCTTGATGCAGAGAAAGCACTTGATAGAACCGAATAGGAATTCCTGTTTATAGTTCTGGGGAAATTTGGATTTGGGCTAGCCTTCCTCAATTGGATCAAGATACTCTACCTGAACCCTACGACCTGTGTGTGCACCAAAGGTGTTATTGCAGACTATTTTGCCCTACATAGAGGGATCCGTCAGGGCTGCACTTTGATATTGCAATCGAACCCTTAGCAAAAGCTATCTGATCCGATCAAGAGATTCAAGATATGAGAAGAGGTGAAGCCACCTATTAATTATTGCTGTACGCGGATGACCTCCTCTTCCTTATTGCAGACCCTGTCAATAGCGCGCCCAACCTCCTAAATTTACTGAAGATGTTCAGCCAGCTCTCAGGCTATAAATTAAATGTTTGCTAATTGTTGAGATATGTCTGGTGGGGGACCCACTAACATTGATCTAGTACAGGTGAAGAAAACATCTGTAATAAATAAATTAATTAAAAGTAAGTTGAATAGAATGAAATAGTAACAGAAATGAAAAGTGAAATTCAAGTCAAGATTAAAACTCACAACCAGTGTCACACTGAAGTGACGATGGGCCTCATTCACAAAGAGAGAAATGGGAGAGACTGCAGCCAGTGACTTCAGATGAGAGCACCTCAGAGAGCGACATGCCTGAACACGCTTACAGAGGGTGGACAGCTGATGAGTTGTTTCTGACTTTTGTTATATTCACAGATGTTCACTGAAGGGCTGACACTCATGTGTGATGCTTTAATATGTGCGCAGAAACAACTTCACCACTTTCTCAATGATACACCACTGGGCAAACACATTTCCTTATAAGGAGAAATAGGGGTGTGGCGGTATGCTTATTGCAGACAGCAGGCACGAGCCTGCCACTTTAGAATGTTTCTGATTCACCAACATATGAACAGAGGTAAGGCCCATTTAACATTGCACACAGAAGCAGTGCGTCGCTGAACCTGTTGTTTGTTTTTTTTTGGCTCACATGTTAACAAGTTAGAGCATCCACAATGCCCACCTGAGCAGCGCTTGTCAGGCGTGTCTCAGCTGCGGCCTGCAGCCCTGCAGATGCGTTGCAGGAACAGCACTGTCAGTGAAACATGCTGTAGTTCAGTGAGGTTGTCGTCATGCACTGCCTCTGTGTGCAACGTGAGTCAGGCCCAAGAACAAAATCAGCTGGTGTCACGAATCCCACAGTAGTTTTGCGGGCACATTTACTTTATGTGCAGAGTAAGAACGTTTCTGTGCACAAATTAGTAAAGGAGGCCCATTGTGAGAGGGTTCATAGCCAAACAATATAGTTAATAAGTAATATGATTCTATCTAATGTTTACACAAGATGAGAATATAAAATGAATAAACAATACTTGGCATTTGTCTGTATAATTATTAAGATATAAAATGGTAAATGACGTAATAATACAGTATAACGTACACACGTAGGATCATGGCACTTGAATAAATTAAGTAACCACACCACAATCTTGTTTTCCGTTCAGTATGATTTTTAAGAGAAATAAAATGAGGGTGAAAAAAGAAGAAGAAAAGGAGGTGGTGGGGAGGGCAGAATGAGAGGAAGACAGTAAATATTAGTCTATTTTCTCTCAAAGAAAGAGGAGAGGTTAGGAAAAGAGACAGCAAGAATGAGAGTGCAGATATTAGTACGTTTATTGTGACTCATTGAAAGAAGGAGCTGTCCCTTTGACTTAGTGTTATCTCATCTGCTACTGTGCCGCCAGCTCTGTGTGTGTGTGTGTGTGTGTGTGTGTGTGTCTGTGTGCGTGTGTTTACACATTTCTGTCTGTGCAGATGTGCTAGTGTTTATATATCTGTGTGAATGTGTACTGTTTTACTGGCTGACTCGGAGGACCATTATTAAAGCTTTTCCAGTTTTACAGCCCTGCCTTCAGTGTTTACATGGTGGCCACGTTCGACACTGTTTATACTTGTTGCATTGCTATGCTCCTGTTGCATGGTCCAGTTTACAAAGTGGCTTCAGTCTGAAACACAGTTTTGTTATTTCTGTAATTTTGTCAGAGCAGCAAATGGAAATATATTTAAGAAACCATTCAGCATTCAGCACCCTTTCTATCTGTCTTTGTGAGAGTCACTCCAGGCTGGTTTCACATCTGTGACAAACAGAGAGAAAGTGGAGTGATATATATATATATATATGTGTGTGTGTGTGTGTTTTTACATAAACTATTGATTTTTCACAATAGCACTATTGTAATAGTGCAGTTTAAAATAAACAAAACAAACAAACAAAAAAGGAACAAAAGAGAAACTACAAAAACCTACACATGAAAACAATAATTTTGCTGTTAAGTAAGAGCATGCTGCAGTCCAGCCAAAATGACTCTGTAGCCAGGAGGGGAGTGAAATGTATCAGATCTGAGCCAATACTAAAACATTTTAAGGTTAGTTGCCTAGTAATAGTACCTTAACGTTTGGTAAGGCTAATTCCTCCAAGAGGCTTTGGTCTCTGTAAAGAAAGTCCTCACATAGTCTCAGGGTTTTTACCAATACACTGAAATACACTGAACAAAAATATAAACACAAACACTTTTGTTTTTGCTCCCATTTTTCATGAGCTGAACTCGTTGTTGTTGACAAATCTGTCTAAATCTGTGTTAGTGAGCACTTCTCCTTTGCTGAGATAATCCATCCCACCTCACAGGTGTGGCGTATCAAGATGCTGATTAGACAGCATGATTATTGCACAGGTGTGCATTAGGCTGGCCACAATAAAAGGCCACTGAAATGTGCAGTTTTGCTTTATTGGGGAGATCTGGGGGGTCAGAAAACCAGTTAGTGTCTGGTGTGACCACCATTTGCCTCACACAGTGCAACACATCTCATTCGCATAGAGTTAATCAGGTGTTTGATTGTGGCCTGTGGAATGTTGGTCCACTCCTCTTCAATGGCTGTGTGAAGTTGCTGGATATTGGCAGGAACTGTAACACGCTGTCGTATATGCCGATCCAGAGCATCCCAAACATGCTTAATGGGTGACATGTCCGGTGAGTATGCTGGTCATGCAAGAACTGGGATGTTTTCAGCTTCCAGGAATTGTGTACAGATCCTTGCAACATGGGGCCGTGTATTATCATGCTGCAACATGAGGTGACGGTCGTGGATGAATGGCACAACAATGGGCCTCAGGATCTCGTCACGGTATTTCTGTGCATTTAAAATGCCATCAATAAAATGCACCTGTGTTCGTTGTCCATAACATACTACTGCCCATACCATAACCCACCGCGACCATGGGCCACTCGATCCACATCAGCAAACCGCTCACCCACACAACGCCACACACGCTGTCTGCCATCTGCCCTCAACAGTGAAAAATGGGATTAATCTGTGAAGAGAACACCTCTCCAACGTGCCAGATGCCATCGAATGTGAGCATTTGCCCACTCAGTTGATTACGACGATGAACTGCAGTTAGGTTGAGAACCCGATGAAGATGACGAGCATGTAGATGAGTCAAGTCAAGTCAATTTTATTTATAGAGCCCATTATCACAAAACATGGTTTGCCTCAGAGGGCTTTACAGTGTACGATATCCCTCTGCCCTTAGACCCTCATATCACCCAAGAAAAAACTCCTGAAAAAGAACCCCTGAATGGGAAAAAAAAAAGGAAGAAACCTCAGGAAGAGTGGTAGAGGATGATGAGGGATCCCTCTTCAAGGACGGACAGATGAGCAATAAATGTTGTAAATAACAAATGACATAAAACTCCCGAGAGGCAACAGGATTAACGTAGTGCAATTCAACAGACCCAGGCTCTGTAATCGCGAGCCCCAAGTAGTGAGAGTACCACAAGGCTATCACAGATGTAAGGCAAAGCTAAACTACTGAGGCTAAGCTAAGCTTGCAAATGGCAATGCAGTTAACAGACATGCATGATTTTCTGATGGCGGCATTGAGAGAAGGAAAAGGAGCTCAGCGTATCAGAGGAAGTCCCCCGGCAAGTTAAACCTATGTCAGCCTAACTATGGGCTGGTCCAGGCAACCTGAGCCAGCCCTAATTATAAGCTTTATCAAAGAGGAAGGTCTTAAGTCTACCCTTAAAAGTTGAAACGGTGTCTGCCTCCCTGACCGAAACTGGAAGATGGTTCCATAGGAGAGGAGCGTGGTAGCTGAAGGCTCTGGTTCCTATCCTACTTTTGGAAACTTTGGGAACCACAAGTAACCCTGCATTTTCGGAGCGCAATGATCTTGAGGGTTGGTAAGGAACTATGAGCTGTGACAGATAGGATGGAGCCTGACCATTTAGAGCTTTGTAAGTAAGGAGGAGGATTTTAAATTCACTCCTGGATTTCACAGGGAGCCAGTGCAGAGAAGCTAAAACAGAAGAAATATGGTCCCTTTTATTGCTTCCCGTTAAAACACGAGCATCGGCGTTCTGCACCAGTTGGAGAGACCTAAGAGATTTGTTGGGGCAACCAAATAATAGGGAGTAACAGTAATCCAGCCTAGAGGTGACAAATGCATGTACTAATTTTTCAGCATTTGTTTGGGACAGGATATGACTAATTTTTACGATGTTACGCAAGTGAAAGAAAGCCGTCCTTGAAGTTTGTTTTATGTGGGAGACAAAAGATAAATCTTGATCAAATAAAACGCCGAAGTTCCGTACAGTAGTGCTAGAGGCCAAGGTAATGCCATCTAGAGAAATTATGTTGTTGGAAAAGGAGCTTCTGAGGTGTTTGGGGCCAAGAACAATAACTTCAGTTTTGTCTGAATTCAACATCAGGAAATTACAGCTCATCCAGGCTTTTACATCCTTAAGACATGTTTGAAGTCTAGATAGCTGATCAGTTTCATCTGGTTTCATAGATAGATATAATTGCGTATCGTCAGCATAACAATGGAAATTTATAGAGTGTTTTCTAATTATGTTGCCTTGAGGAAGCATATATAAAGTAAAAAGGACGGAACCTTGTGGCACTCCAAAGCAGACCTTAGTATGTGCGGAGGGTTGATCACTGATGTGAACAAATTGGGAACGATCTGATAAGTATGACTTAAACCAGGCTAGTGACATTCCTTTAAGGCCAATTAAGTTTTCAAGTCCGTGCAGTAAGATTTGATAGTCAATGGTGTCAAATGCGGCACTGAGATCTGATAGGATTAAAACAGAGACCAGACCTGTGTCAGAAGCGATAAATAAGTCGTTATCAATTTTTGCAAGTGCCGTCTCTGTACTATGATGAACTCTGAAACCTGACTGAAAGTCCTCGAATAAACTATTATCTTGGAGAAAGTCACAGAGATGAGCTTCCCTGAGACAGTTTCTGACAGTTTGGGCAAAAATTCTTTGGTTATGCAAACCGATTGTTGCAGCAGCTGTCCGGGTGGCTGGTCTCAGACGATCTTGGAGGTGAACATGGATGTGGAGGTCCTGGGCTGGTGTGGTTACACGTGGTCAGCGGTTGTGAGGCCGGTTGATGTACTGCCAAATTGTCTGAAGCTCTGGTGGATATTCCTGCAGTCAGCATGCCAATTGCATGCTCCCTCAAAACTTGCGACATATGTGGCATTGTGCTGTGTGAAAAAACTGAACATTTCAGAGTGGCCTTTTATTGTGGCCAGCCTAAGGCACACTTGTGCAATAATCATGCTGTCTAATCAGCATTTTGATATGCCACACCTGTGAGGTGGGATGGATTATCTCGGCAAAGGAGAAGTGCTTACTAACACAGATTTAGACAGATTTGTGAATAATATTTGAAAAAAATGTGCCTTTTGTGTATACAGAAAATGTTTTAGATCTTTGAGTTGATTGGGAGCAAAAACCAAAGTGTTGTGTTTATATTTTTTGTTCAGAGAGTATTCATTTTAACAGAGTTGATCCTCACGGCTGAGTTTAGTGGGAGCAGTGACCAGCATTCAAAGTCTTCTAGCTAAACAAGGTGTAAAATTGGCCTTAAAGATAATTTTCTCTTAACTTAAATTCTGAGATACTTAAAATCATGTAGTGATACTTTAAATGGGAAATTGCGTAAAGGGTATTTGCAGCTGCATTTTGAGGAAATAGCTTACTTTTGCCTAAATTAAGTTTGTATAATAATATGAAACTGAATGATTTCAATGTGGCAAGAGCAGCAGCAACAGATACAGATAGCTTTGAAATGTACAAAAGATGATCATCTGCATAAAGAGATAGACCCTCTGTGCTATTCTTGATTACTTCAGTAATATGGAGGTTGGAGTAAAGTGCAGCAGCGCGGGACTAAATGACAACAGCGAAAAGCAGCAGGCTCAAAGGGCAACCTTGTCTAGTGGACCTATAGAGAGGAGAACATTATGTTATTTGTTCTAACTGAGGTTTGATGAAAGGAGTAAAGTCATTTAACCCAGGTGATAAACTTTTTGCCACAGTCAAATTTATCTGAAGAATAGAAGAGATGGCCCCACTCAACACAGTCAAAAGCTTTTTCAGCGTCCATTGACATTAATGTCTCTGGAGCTGTGGAGGTAGAAGGATTAAACATTTTGTTAAAAAACGTCTTAAATTAAAATAGGAAAGTTTATTTTGAAAGAAACCTGTTGGATCGTGGGTGATGATAAACTGAAGAGTGGACTCAGAAGTTTGATCCAGAATCCAGAAGTTTGGATAGTATTTCAAAGTTGACATTCAGCAGACTGATAGGACAAAATGAGGCACAGGATAGAGGGTCCTTCCTCTTTTTCAAAATTAGAGAGCTTGAGGTCTGAGTGAAGGTCTAGGGCAATTTGACAGTCACAAATGATTTATTAAACATATCAGTTAAAGTAGGGGCTACTTTATTTAAAAAGTTGCTGTGGAACTCAATAGAATAACCAGACTGCATGGATTTAGCTGCTGCAGTAAGTTCTTTAACACTAATGTCTTTGTCCAAATCATCAGCAATGTCAGAGTGAACAGTTGCAATATCAAGTGCATTAAAAATACTATCCAACTGTGAAGAATCAGCTGAGTTTTCAGAAGTATACCATGACATGTACAAATCCTTAAACTCATTATTAATTTTCATAGGATCAGTTGTTAAGCCTAAAGAGGTTTGAATTTGGGGAATTTGGTACGATGATAAAGTTTGTCGCAGTTGATGGGCCAGTAATCTGCTGGTCTTGTCCCCATTCTTGTAGTAAGTATACCTGGATTTCATTAACATTTCTGTAGTGTGATCCGTAGCTAAAGCCTTACGCTTGGCTTGCAACAAGAGGCGTCCTTGTATAGAGCTGGAGAGGGTGCCGTGACATAAATTGTGTCCAACTGTGCAATGTGTTTTGTTAATTCAACAAGTTTTTCCCTCATAATCTTCCACTCATAATTACTGTAAGGAATTATTACACCACTGTTTCCCACAAGACTGATGCAAACACTAAAAAAAAAAAAAAACATCTTTGAAATGTTTTGAAATAAACTCCACAAAGTCCTCATTCAAAAGTAAACGGTGTCAGGGGCACAATTCATATCAGATCCTTTAAAATGTATTTCCATTCTAGTAACTAGGGCATGGTCGGAAATGTAACGCCCTTTAGTTGCACACACAGAGTAATCCCCAATTTTTCCAGTTTAACCATGTTAAACTATACCAGTTGAGCTTATGTTTGTATTGTGTTGTAGTTCCTTATTTTCACCAGCAGAGGGCACATCAGTCACACACACAGCGCCACTCGCGGTCTGAGTTCCCTTGTTTTTTTTGCTTGTTTTTCCTTTCCTTCCCTTCACTGATGCTGATGAGAACAGACAGGCTGTTGGACTGTTGGACGTGCTGACGTGCTGACGTACTGCGGGTAAGCGTGTTACATCACTTCCGGTGTATCTTGTCTGTGTCTCTGGTAGCGTCTCTGAGCTGCTCCTATGAGCGATCCTCAGCTAATCTTCTAACTTGTTCCTTACTTCGGCTGCTCTTATCTATCTGTGACTGAAAACTCTCACATAAGTTTTACTTAATCACTCACAGCTGTCTCCTCCTCTCAGCGGTTTTTCCTGTGTATTCACAACCGCTCTCTCACTGTTAGCCGGTTAGCTTCGTTAGCATTAGCTCTGGTTAGCAATGGCTTCTCCCTGCTCCTCTCCCTCTTCTGCTCTCTCCTGCTCAGTGTGTCAGATGTTTAGTTACTCCTCTGCCTCCTTCAGTGTTAGTGGTACCTGTAACAAGTGTAGTTTATTTGCTGCGCTGGAGGCGAGGCTTAGCGATCTGGAAGCGCGGCTCCGCACCGTGGATAATCCCTCTGTAGCTGCGATAGTTAGCGAGCTCCCTGTAGCCGGTGCGGACCGACATAGCGTAGCCTCTGCTAGCCGTCCCCCGGCAACCCCCGTGCAGCCGGGGGGGCTGGGTGACTGTCCGAGCGAAGCATAGTAAGCCGAAGCCTGCGGTACACCACCCACCCCCCCTTCACGTTTCAAATAAGTATGCCCCTCTCAACCACACACCGACCGAGGACACAACCCTGGTCATTGGTAGCTTTATTTTGCGAAACGTGAAGTTAGTGACACCAGCGGCCATAGTCAAATGTATCCCTGGGGCCAGAGCGGGACGTCGAGTCAAATTTGAAGCTGCTGGCTAAGGCTAAACGTAAATACAGTAAGATTGTTATTCACGTTGGCGGCAATGACACCCGGTTACGTCAATCGGAGGTCACTAAAATTAACATAGAGTCGGTGTGTGAGTACGCCAAGACGATGTCGGACACCGTAATCTTCTCTGGACCCCTCCCCAATGTGACCAGTGATGACATGTTTAGCCGCATGTCAGCACTCAACCGCTGGTTGTCGTGGTGGTGTCCAGCAAATGATGTGGGCTTCGTTAATAATTGGCGCTCCTTTTGGGGTAAACCTGGTCTTATCCGGAGGGACGGCATCCATCCCACTTTGGATGGAGCCGCTCTCCTCTCTAAGAATCTGGCCGATTTTATTAGAGGCCCAAAGCCATGACAAACCAGAGTTGGGACCAGGTTTCAGAGTCGCAGTCTTACACGCTTCTCTGAGCTTCCTCTAGCACAGTCACACACCCATAATGTAAATGTTATAAAAACAGTGTCTGTCCCCCGACCACTTCATTTGTTTAATACTAAAATAAACAAAAGGGGAGTTGTACATGAAAATCTCATAAAAATTAACTCATCTACTGTCATACAGCATCATAACAGGAGAATTAAATGCGGACTCTTGAACGTTAGATCCTTATCAACCAAGGCTCATTTAGTCACTGATTTAATATTGGATAACCATATTGATTTATTATGCCTCACTGAGACCTGGCTTTGTCCTGAAGAGTACGTTAGCCTGAATGAATCCACTCCTCCTGGTCATATAAATAGTCACGTTGTGCGGGACACTGGCCGAGGAGGGGGAGTCGCTGCTATTTTTGATTCAAGCTTAGCAATTCACACTAAGGCCAAGTTAAACTATAATTCATTTGAAAGCCTTTTTCTCAGTCTTCCTCATTCATCCTGGAAAACTCTACAGCCAATTCTATTTGTCATAGTGTACCGCACCCCCGGCCCATACTCTGAATTTCTATCTGAGTTCTCTGAGCTTATATCAAGTTTAGTGCTCAAATCAGACAAAATTATTATCGTAGGGGATTTTAACATTCACATGGATGTTAATAGTGATAGCCTTAGTTCTGCTTTCTCCACACTTTTGGATTCAATAGGCTTCAGTCAGTGTGTACATAAACCCACCCACCGCTACAATCACACCCTCGATCTAGTCCTTGCATACGGCATTGATATTGCAGATTTATTAGTCTTTCCTGAGATTCCTGCTCTGTCAGACCATTATTTGATAACTTTTAATTTTTTATTACTTGACTACAAGCCTCTCAGTAAGAGCTACTCTTCTAGATGTCTATCTGATTCAGCAGTGGCTAAATTTAAGAAACTAATTCCCTCTGCTTTGACATCATTACCATGTCTTACAACTCCTGAGCACACTACTACTAACTTAAGTCATTCCCAAATTGACTGTCTCATCGATAATGCTACTGGCTCACTGCGATCAGCTCTCGAAACTGTTGCACCCTTCAAGAAGAAAATGAAACAAAGAAAATTAGCCCCATGGTTTAATCTCCAGATTCGCAAATTGAAACAAACATCGCGAAAATTTGAAAGACATTGGCGTTCGACCAAACTGGAAGAGTCCTGTTTAGTCTGGCTGGACAGTCTTAAAGTCTATAAGAAGGCCCTCCGCCATGCCAGGGCAAACTATTATTCATCACTAATTGAGGAAAACAAAAACAATCCCAGGTTTCTTTTCAACACTGTAGCCAGGTTGACTCAGAGTCACAGCTCTATAGAGCCCTGTATTCCTTCGGCCCTAAGCAGTGACGACTTTATGAATTTCTTTAATAATAAAATCATAACTATTCGAAATAAAATCCATCACCTCTTACCCTCAACTGACCTGACCCCGAACTCAGATAGCCTGAATATGGCAGCAAGGCCCGAAATTTATCTAGACCATTTCTCCCCCATTGACCTTCATCAACTCTATACTTTGGTTTCTGCATCTAAGCCATCAACATGCCTGCTAGACCCCATCCCAATTAAGCTCCTGAAGGAATTTTTACCTTTATTAGACAACTTTTTATTAGATATAATCAACACGTCTTTATTGACAGGTTATGTACCCCAGTCTTTTAAAGTAGCTGTCATTAAACCTCTTCTAAAGAAGCCCACTCTCGATCCTGAGATTTTAGCTAATTATAGACCAATATCTAATCTCCCATTTATTTCTAAAATCCTTGAGAGAGTGGTTGCTCATCAGCTCTGTGACTTTCTCCAAAGACAACAGTTTATTCGAGGACTTTCAGTCAGGCTTTAGAGTTCATCATAGCACAGAGACGGCACTAGTAAAAATTAATAACGACTTAGTTATCGCTTCTGACACAGGTCTGGTCTCTGTTTTAATCCTATTAGATCTCAGTGCTGCATTTGACACCATTGACCATCAAATCTTACTGCACAGACTTGAAACCTCAATTGGCCTTAAAGGAATGTCACTAGCCTGGTTTAAGTCATACTTATCAGATCGTTCCCAATTTGTTCACATCAGTGATCAACCCTCCGCACATACTAAGGTCTGCTTTGGCGTGCCACAAGGTTCCGTCCTTTTTACTTTATATATGCTTCCTCAAGGCAACATAATTAGAAAACACTCTATAAATTTCCATTGTTATGCTGACGATACGCAATTATATCTATCTATGAAACCAGATGAAACTGATCAGCTATCTAGACTTCAAACATGTCTTAAGGATGTGTAAAAGCCTGGATGAGCCGTAATTTCCTGATGTTGAATTCAGACAAAACTGAAGTTATTGTTCTTGGCCCAAAACACCTCAGAAGCTCCTTTTCCAACAATGTAATTTCTCTAGATGGCATTACCTTGGCCTCTAGCACAACTGTAAGGAACCTCGGAGTTTTATTTGACCAGGATTTATCCTTTGCCTCCCATATAAAACAAACTTCAAGGACGGCTTTCTTTCGCTTGCGTAACATCGCAAAAATTAGACATATCCTATCCCAAACAGATGCTGAAAAATTAGTACATGCATTTGTCACCTCTAGGCTGGATTACTGTAACTCCCTATTATTTGGTTGCCCCAACAAATCTCTTAGGTCTCTCCAACTGGTGCAGAACGCTGCTGCTCGTGTTTTAACGGGAAGCAAGAAAAGGGACCATATTTCTCCTGTTTTAGCTTCTCTGCACTGGCTCCCTGTGAAATCCAGGATTGAATTTAAAATCCTCCTCCTTACTTACAAAGCTCTAAATAGTCAGGCTCCGTCTTATCTGTCACAGCTCATAGTTCCTTACCAACCCTCAAGATCACTGCGCTCTGAAAACGCAGGGTTACTTGCGGTTCCCAAAATTTCCAAAAGTAGGTTAGGAACCAGAGCCTTCAGCTACCATGCTCCTCTCCTATGGAACCATCTTCCATTTTCGGTCAGGGAGGCAGACACCGTTTCAACTTTTAAGGGTAGACTTTAGACCTTCCTCTTTGATAAAGCTTATAATTAGGGCTGGCTCAGGTTGCCTGGACCAGCCCATAGTTAGGCTGACATAGGTTTAACCTGCCGGGGACTTCCCCTGATACGCTGAGCTCCTTTCCTTCTCTCAATGCCGCCATCAGAAATCATGCATGTCTGTTAACTGCATTGCCATGTGCAAGCTTAGCTTAGCTCTGTGATAGCCATGTGGTACTCTCACTACCTGGGGCTCGCGATTACAGAGCCTGGGTCTGTTGAACTGCACTACGCTAATCCTGTTGCCTCTCGGGAGCGTTCCTGCTCCCTTGTTTCCTAGTTTCCCTGGATCCTGGCCGTAACCTTGACTGTGCCTGACCGTGGTGATAGCTGTGCTGATGCTGCGACCCTGCCTTTGGTTGTGCTCGTGCTGTGGCTGTACTGATTCTGTGCCCCCCGCTCGCCCTGATCGTGGTCTGGTCCTGGTTGCGCCGATGCTGTGATCTTGCCTTTGGACATCTCCCTTTCAACATATGCATGAGACTGTTATCATCTCTCTCAACATCATCATAGAGAGCAATTACTAATTTCACACCTACCATTATTGTAATATGACATGCATCTGTTTCTATTACTGCTGTGCCCCCCCCCCCCCCCACACCCTCTCTCCCCCTCTCTCTTTCTCTTTCCTTTTTTGCCATGATTGTATTTCATTTGCTATTTACGACATCTATTGCTCGTCTGTCCGTCCTGGAAGAGGGATCCCTCACTATCCTCTACCGCTCTTCCTGAGGTTTCTTCCTCTTTTTTTTTCCCTGTTACAGGGGTTCTTTTTGGGGAGTTTTTTCCTTGGGTGATGTGAGGGTCTAAGGGCAGAGGGATGTCGTACACTGTAAAGCCCTCTGAGGCAAACCATGTTTTGTGATAATGGGCTATATAAATAAAACTTGACTTGACAGGCTACGGCCAAGAGAGAGCAATAAGTGTTAGAAAAAAACTAAATGAAAGTGGGTAAAAGCTATTTTTGTTGTAAGGTATCTATTCTGAGAAGTATCCACATCGTGAGGAGTTGTTTTGGGTTGTGAACATCGCCGTTTATTCTGTTTTTTTTGTCGAGGGAAAACTCCAGTGAGTAGAAGCTATTAGCGTTTAGCATAGCATGCTAACGGCTGCCGACTATGGCTAGTTACTCACTAAATACATGAATATATCATTAGTTATGTTGTTATGTTTCTCAGAAGACGTTTTAAAACCAACCGGAGATATATAAGAGTTTGTTGAATGTGAGAATGTGGGTTTATTTTGTACTTCTGTGTAGAAAGTGTGCTAATTGAACAGTTGCTATTGTAAAATGCTAGCTTAAAGCTACAAAGCTAGCGGAGCTGATGTTGTGAGCTAAAACACGCAGCAGTGTGCAGCTGAGTATTACTGAGAGACAGTTACTTGATTCGTTTTTCTCAAACATGATTTAGATGTGATTCAGTCCATGATTTATGTGCACTATGTGGTGGTAAAGGCTTAAAACAGCTAAAAATAGTTAAAAAAAACAATTCATATACACCATTTGTATGTGTTGGCTGTTAAAAGTTCATTTTATAGCTGTAAATGATACATTGTCAAATTTGAGTGGTTCACATTCATTGATTTAAGAAAAGAAAGAATAAATACTGTACAGTTGATTTAAGAAAATGTTTGGAAAGAGATAAATAATGGATCTAAAAAACTATTGCTCTATGCAGGTTGTTTTTTTTTTTTTTTGATGTATGAATGATTCCGATGGCGAGCCAGGGCCCGGACCAGCGAGACGTGGAGCAGGGACCCGTCCTTACACCCTCCACGCATGTAAGTCGGGGACAGCTTCATCGAGCATCTGGAGAGATCATATCACATCATACAGGTAAGAGACAAAAATCACACTACCCGGGTAGATGAATGATACACACTGACTCTGGACAAACTGGACACTGATTTGGACTTTTGACTGTTTTTGGACTTATTCATTTACCATTTTGGGCCCATTTTTCTATTTTATTTGCACTTTGAATATTATATCTCTTTATTGTGAATTTGTTCTGTGGTTATTTACAACTGAGGTTGTTATTGGTAAATTGATGGTGAATTCTGAGTAATAACTGTTTTTTTTTAAATACCAAGAAGTACACAGTCAGTCATAGCTGATCTATTTAATTTGTTGAAATTGAAGAGTGGCTTTCCTGCCAATAAATATATTCTTGTTACTCTTTTCTTTCCAAACCGTTGTCCTTGTCACATCTATCCTCCCTGAGCGAAACTATATCTTCTGATCTAGCCCAAATTACAGTAAGTGACATTAACGTTAGTACATGTGCACTAGGAATGTCACATAGAACGTGTTACAGATATAACTATGGCATTATATGAGACAGATTTTACAGATGGAATATGTCAAAGTCTGCTCTGCCTCTCTCCTGCTGCTGTGGGATTTTTCCACTTACCCCACCTCTGCCTCTCTCTCCATCTGGCCACTCCACCTGGTGCTCCCAGCTGCTCTTCATCTCCAATCAAGCCAGTATTTAAGCATCCTCACTCCACTGACTCTTTGCTAGATTGTCTTCACTTCCATGCCAGACCTGCCAGCATTCACTCTCTGACTGTTTTCCTGGTTTTGACTCGGCTCGCCTCTGACCACCTCTCCACGTCTATGCTCCAGTAAACCTAACAGTTTTCTGTCTCCGACCCCGAGTTTTGCCTGTGCACTACCTGGTCTCGTCTTCCTGTGGCTGTGCTGTGTTTGACTGCTTTGGCGCCGTCAGGAGAAATTGCCATTCTTCCTGCCGTCTTCAGAGCCTCCCGCCGAGTGAAACATCTCTTCTGTGTGAGTTCCTCTAGTGTTTATCATTCTGATTGTACATCGATTTCCTGCCTGTCCTCACTGATCCCGCTTCCTACTCCTACTGGATTCATCTACTCCGCTGCCTGCCTGATACCAGCTCTGCTTCCTCGTTGACCGTGAGCCCTCCCTGCCCCTCTACAGAGTCCTAGCTTTTCCCACAAGCTCCCTGCTGTAAGTGTTCCTGCAACTTACCAGATACATTCACCTGCCAGTCCACTCCACGTTTACAATTTCCCCACCCGAACTCTGAACTATCACCTGTGAACGTGAGCTCACCCCAGTTCTTATACGAATGCTTTACACATGAACTCTGCTCCACCCCAGAACTGATAACTGTCCCCACTTACCTGCAACCTGATTATACTAAACTTTGCTCCATTCAACCTGCCAAAACAATAAATAAAGGTAATTACCAACTAGTCCCCTGTTTTACTGTACTGCAATTGGGTCCTTCCACACCCCGTTACAGTACAATCTGTCCAGAGATGGACCCAGCGCACAATCCCACACCTTTGAGCCGCCTCGAGAGAATTGAGCCTGTCCTTCAGCAGCATGAGGCCATTATGTCCACAGCTGCCTCAGAGACTAGACAGTTGGCTGAGGCTGATGGACAAGCTCCTGAGCCCCGGGTGGAAACCCAGGAGCATTGCAACTGAGACCAGGAGACATGTGGTCCCTTTCTCACGAACTGTTCCCTGCTATTCTTCCTTCAGCCCCACACCTTCACCCCAGAGAAAGCTAAGGTAGCATTCACCATTTGCCTCCTTCCAGTTGTTCACTCGGGAAGCTGCACAAGGTTTTTGGCTTAGGGGGCGTCAGGGTCAGAGACTGCACAGGGCCGGACTGTGGCTCATTTTTCCATTGATTTCCTCACTAAAGCTAGTCAAAGTCGCTGGAATTCTGCAGCCCTTTGTGACGCTTTTCTCCATGGCCTGGCTGACTACATTAAGGATGAACTGATCAAGCTGCTCATCCGGATTGACCTTTGCATCCAGTCCTGCAGGCGAGATAAGTGTCAGGGGTCCCCCATCGCCCACCACTTGTCTGTTCCTGAGGGGGCTCTTCTAGCTCCTGCTTCTTGCCTAAGCAGCAGCAGGGGGAGGCCGAACCTATTCAACTGGTCCGCACCTCCCTAACCCGTGAGGAATGGGAGTGTCGTCCTCAGTCCAACCTGTGTATGTGCTGTGGGCTAGCAGGTCACTTTGTCTCCAGGTGTCCAGTAAAAGCCAAGGCTCACCAGTAAGAGATACTGCTGAGCCCAACTGCTATTCTGCCTCCCCACAACCAAAGACCGCTGCTCCAAGCCCAGCTCCTTCTTTCTGACGGCCCCCACTCCCTGACTACCTTGACTGACTCTGGGGCAGACGCCTGCATCATCAATAGGGGGCTGGCTCAGCAGCTGGGGCTTGAGCTGGTTCCTCTGCCTCATCCAATTCCCGCTCGGGCCCTGGACAGACATCACTTGGGCATCGCCATCCAGATTCCTATGCTTCTGTCCGGTAACTATCATGAGTCCATCTGGTTCCACATCCTGGACTCTCCTCGTCTGCCACTCATCGTGGGCTAGACTTGGCACAACCCCCACATCACCTGGGAGACCGGGGCCAGTTGGGAGTGGGGCACCTCCTGCTACCTTACCTGCCTGAAGCAAGCCTCCTTACTGCTCCGCTCACCTATCTCCAGTTCCTTGCCTGACATCTCTGGGGTGCCAGCTGATTATCACAACTTCTGCAAGGTCTTCAGCAAAGCCAAGGCTACGTCCCTGCCCCCACACTGGCCCTACGACTGCGTCATCAACCTCCTGCCCAGCACCTCACGACCTGGCCGCCTCTGACAGAAAGGGCATGGGGACCTATATTAATGACTCTCTGGCCGCTGGCATGATCCGCCCTTCTCTGCGACTCATCTTGTCTGCTTCTGACCTGCTTCAGGGGACCACCATCTTCATGAAACTCATACTCAGAGAGACATACTCAGAGACATGCTCAGTCGTTTCATTTTCATCCACCTTGATGACATCCTCATCTTCTCCATGACCTGGAAGGAGCATGTCCATCATATCCAGTATGTGCTCCAACGCCTCTTCGAGAACTCCCTTTTTGTTAAAGCAGAAAAGTGCAAGTTCCATGCTTCATCTGTCTCCTTCCTGGGGTACATCGTGGCTCAAGGCACTGTGTGGATGGACCCAGCTAAGGTCTCTGCCGTCACCCCCTGGCCTGTTCCTGACTCCCACAAATGATTCTGGATGTGAATATTGGATGTGTAGTCAGCAAAGATGGAAATCTTCTTACCATGGTGAGGAGGAGAAGATAGTTTCACAGTCCAATGTAGGCATCTTGCTGTGAATGTGAAAGTAGTGTCGTGTCATGACAGCAAGCCAGAATGAATCTCCCTCTTTGGGCTTATTCCACTGCGTGCGATGGGCTTGATATAGGAGCGACTTTTTGGTCAGGCAAAGTATTTCCTTCAGTCATGGGGCAATGACCTCCCCAACGGTATACCCACCAACAGAATAATATTTTTTCAGGATGTCCCTTCAGGGTCCTTGCAGTGATCATGCAGATTTTTAACTTAAGCCGTTAGCTCAAGCAGAGATTAATATACAAAAAGCAACCAATGCAAAAGTCTGCTAACAGACAGAGAGGGCCATTTAGCAGCAGTATACAGTTTACAGTGGCGTACAAAATTTCCACAGTCTGTAATAAAACGTAAAGCACAATGGTGCACAGTATCCAACTACTTTAGGCACTGGTCAGGTGCATTCATAAAGAACAGATCACCATAGTCCAATTAAGGTAAAAAAAATAGTTCAATAATTCAAGTGTTTTCTTGCCTGGAGTGGGAAACAGGATGTAATTCTGAAAAAAAGAAACATTTTTTTTTCAACCCATGTCAATGGTGGAATGTCAGTAATGTGTATGACTGCAGCAAAAAATGATGTTTTTTTTACATTATCTCAGTTAAGTAAGTAAGAAAGGTTGGCATGGAGTGAAGGTAGACATACTAATAAGGTAAGCGTTCCATGATTCCATGATTTAAAAAAAAAAAAACAGAGGTTATTGTGCAGCTGTAACAACTGCTCATCACAATTCAGTTCACCTGATTCAAGATGACTCCTTTATCATCATCATATGCATCTTTCTAAAGTAAACTATAAATACTCTGATTATTATTTATTGTGTGATATCTGTGGCTTTATGAGTGTTTAACCCACCAAATAAAAAGGGAAGAGATTTATCATTTTGATTTATGTTGAGTGTGTGAATATCACTCAGACTGTTTCATATTTGTATATGGAGTGTAAAAGGATCAGATAAAAAGAAGAGAGCATTTTGTTTTTAACCAGATCTACAAATGCAGGAGGTGAATGCAGCAGTTCTTTACAGAAAGGGTTAACTTCAGACCTACCAGAATCTCTCAATCTCTCAGATTCTGTGAGATTCATGTACAGTATATTGCCTTCTGTGTCCAGCTTGCTTCATCTCTATTTTCAGCTGTGAGTTATATGAGCAGTGATAAGCAGACACATCAGTGATAAGATCAATGAAAGGAGAAAAAAATCCCCACAGGATTCATAATGCAGTGTTCTGGTGGACTGAAATCTGCTCTTATTGAGGTGAATGTACAAGATAGTCCTGAATGATAAGAGGAAACATGTCAGCATCTCTTCTCCTCCCCATTCTCCCCAACTATTTATTAAAAACAACCCTTATAAAATGCATTCACACCTTAACGTGTTATTCCTTCATGTTCCAGCCTAACTCTTCTTCACTCTAGTATGAGCAGACAGCCTATAGGAATAGCACCACGCTGCCACCCCAATCAAAGTGTGTATGCTAAGGTTACCATACTAACCTACAACACCGACAACATTAACACTGACAAAACACCTCTACGGATTAAATCCATACTTTACTTTATCACTGCAGTGGTAATGTTAAAGCACTGAAAAATGAATATCCAGCTGAATGGCCTGGTCAGACCATCATGATGATATCAACTCAACAGTTTCTCTCTCTGAAACCCCAAACACTTTACAGAAATTACAATCCATTCGGGCCAATCAGGAATCCGCACCATAGTTGACAACTTAAGTAGCTAATCAGGGACTGTGTTGTAGCTGATGACATATCATACAGACTGCTGCTTGCAGAACAGTAATGGAGGCTTCTGAAATGAGAAGTATTACCTCCTAATGTTAGCAGAGTCAACACAGCGACATTTAACAATTAAACAACAAGAAGAGGATGCCATTTTTCTGACTGGATTTAGCAAAAGCTGGATTTACTAAAACTGCTCTGTTGGTGATGAAGCAGATCCTCAGTACAAATCCATGTTTATTGTTGTTTCACCACTGACTGGCTAATAGAGGAGTGGATATGAGAAGCTGCAAAGTTGGAGATCATGGTCATGCAGATCGGTGTTCACAGTGCTTCAGACAGACAAGGATGCTGCCAGCTGGTGTTCAGCAGTCAAGAGGCTGAAATGTGCTGGCAGTGCCAGAGAACCTCATGGGGATTGTTGTCAACGAGGTAAACACCAAATGCAAATGGTTGATATAAATACATTATATTTTTTAGACTGTTACTGTCTAATGTAACAAAGTATTTGTCTGGTAGATGCTAGTGCTAATGTCAGGATTGGCTGTAGACGTTTGTCTGTGAAGGCAAGCACTCCCTCCCACTGAGAGTGTTAAGAGTTAGTGCTTGTTGCTTCAAGAGCTGCCATTAATGTTTTGCAAGCAGCGACCTGTATGTTATGTTGTAATAACAACCAATCAATGCTCAACACAATCCTTGATTGGTTGATGAGGTTGTCAACTACAGTCCTATTCCTGATTGGCTAAGATTGGCTCAAAAGGATCAAATTTATGCAAACTGTTTTGGGTGGCAGAGAGTCCAGACTGAAAGAGAGAGAATTTGAGTGTATCTTACCTGCGTTTCTGTTTTTCAGGTGTAGAGGGGCCCATGGTCAATCTCGTCTTGCTTTTGTTTTCACCGTTTTCATTTAACCAGAAGTGTTGGTATTGGCAGTGGTAGCACTCTAAATAACTTAAAACTATTGTTTGTATGAACAGTTCTCAAGAAAACTGTTAGCAGCAATTCTGCAAGCAAAGTAATCAGCGCGTTCCAAAAAGGCATGTTTTGATTGGCACTGCACCAGTGTTGGTAAAAATCAAATTAATTCAATTCAATTCAGTTTTATTTGCAAAGCCTATAATCACAAATCCCTGTTCATCTCAAGGGGTTTTACAGCACACAACATCCCTCTGTCCTTGGACCCTCACCATGACTAAGGAAAAGCTCCCCCAAAAAACCTTTAATGGAAAAAATGCCCCAAACAAAACAAACACAAAAAAAAATGTTAGAAACCTCAGCAAGAGCAACTGAGGAGAGATCTCTCTTCCAGGACAAACATTGTGCAATAGATGTCGTGAAGAACAATAAAATTAGAGTAGAGAAAGAGAGGGAGGGAGAGAGGGAGAGATGCACAGCAACAATGACAACATATAACAATAGTAAGAGACATAAGTATTAATAAATGTAGTTTATGATAGTATGTGTCACGGGGTTATACCACCCCTCACAAATGTGAAAAATGATGTCATAGTCACAAAAAGTGGTGTGACAGCCTCCCAAGGTAAAAAACAGTGCTACTATTTACAAAGGTGAAAAAAAAAACAGTTGAAAAACACAAAAAAGACAAAGAAACACTACATACAAGTTTACAAAATAATAAAAAAAACAAAAAACAAACAGTACTAAATGGAGTTCTTCCTTAACTCTCTCTCACAAAAACACGGTTCAAATTGTCACTCCCTCTCTGCAACCAAGACATGACTATCCTTACCTAAAAAGCTAAAAGAGGTTCACGAGCCCGTGGGACAGCTCAGGGCTTCTGCCCTTTTCTATCCATCGTTGGTGGATTGGTGGTGGAGGCGGAGGGAGCAAAAGGACTCAGGAGGTTGGAGGACACGTGTACCAAGGCCAAATAGAAACGAAACAGGAGGAGAAAAAAATAGAAAAAGAAAGAAAGAGATAAACAAACTGTAAAAAAGACAGAGGGGAGAGAAGACCTAGGTGTAGTGTGTGTTATTTACATTATGTGTGTGTGTGTGTGTGTGTGTGTGTACATGAATGTGATATTAAGCAGTAGTGGTGGACAGTATTCTCTGTGACTGGTTAATTGCTTATGGGGGGCTGGGTGGTTAGGGGGCTTTGGTGAGCTGTAAGATGAGTGAGTAAGATGAGGGGTGACAGCTGTTGGATCTGTTGCCTGGGTGGTTTTCTGGCGTGCGGGAGGTTGTTGGAGTTGTTGGAGGCAGTATTCAGATATTTCTGTGTTATTGTTTGATGGTCTTTATACCTGTTATGGTGTGGATATACTGGTTGCTGATGAAGAATGGGAGCCTGTGGGCCAGTTTGAGTGCTTTGTTTTGAATGGTTTGGAGGCATTGGGGGTGATTATCAGAGATGGTAATCCAGGTGGGGGCAGAGTATTTCGAAAAGTGGTCGGATGTATGCCAGGTAGACTTTTATGACTGTGGAAGGTGATGTGCCATGCTTTTTGTAGAGGGCTTTGAGGTGGTTTAGTCTGTTGTTTGCTTTTTGTTCCAGGTTGTTGATGTGTTTGGTCCAGGTCATATTGCTTTTAAATGTGACTCTGAGAAAGGTTGCTGTTTTGCTGATATTTATTTTTTGGCTGTTGAGCGTAAGGTTGCTGTTTTGGATTGTGGTTTTTGGTTTTTGCTGAAGATGACACCTTGTGTTTTGGCTGGGTTTATTTTTACTCTCCACATGTTTTTTTGTTTTTTCGGTGATACAATGTAGGTGATTTTGAGCAGGACATATAGCAGAGGTCATTTGCGAATTGTGCGATTTTGGCTATGGTGGCTGGGGGTTAATAGATGTCAGAGATGTATAAAAGGAAAAGTAGTGGACTTGAAACTGAACCTTGGGAAACTCCGGCTTGCAGGGTGAAGGATGTTGAAATGGAAGTGGATACTTTTATTTTGATCTGTCAGTTATTGAGATGATGGACTGGGAGCAGAAGTTTGAGATTGGAATCAATGATTCTGTACTCGAGACCTTGGTGCCATACTTGATCAAAAGCTTTTTCAATATCGACAAATATTGACATGGTTATTTGTTTTTCATTGAAGTTTCTGTAGATATCTTCAGAGAGTCTGAGGGTGTTATCTGTAGTGGTGCGTCCTTTTCTGAAACTGGCTTGATGTATCCCTAAGAGGCCCATTGATTCGGTGTGGTTGGTGAGACGTGAGGTGATGATTCGTTAAAACAGTTTTCCAATGTGGCTGAGGAGGCTTAAGGGGGGTAGCTTGTGGGGTTGTGTGGATCTTTTCCAGGTTTATGAATCATTGTGACAAGTGCGATTTTCTATGGTGAGAAGTATCCAGTGGTGAGGCAGGTTGTGAAGAGCTGTCCAAGGTGCTGAAGGTAGGTAACGGATGCTTGTTTTATTAGTATTGTGTCCACTTTGTCTTCCCATGGTGCTTTGTTTTTCATTTTTTTCAGTTGCAGTTGGATTTCTTGAGTTGTGACCAGTTTAGTGAGTGGATGGTGCGCTGTATTGTGGTTGACTGTGGGTGTGTTTGCTTTAGCATTGTGCAATTTCTTTGTCGACCAGGTTTTCCAAGTGTCATCAAAATGTGGGTCAGTTGGGCATGAATGGATGTTTTCAAGGTGATTACGGAAGACTGTGGCTTTCTCTTTATGGTTGGTGATGATTGTGCCCATGGATTTGAGAGGTTGTGTGTTGTTTTTGTTTTGCGGATGCCCATTGATGCTCTTTATTTTTGCTAGAAAGTCTGGGGATTTGAGTCTTGGTCGAGTTTTTTGAAAAATGTTTTCCAGGTTTACAGTGAAAGTTATATTTTGATTGTGTTTTGGAGTCTGTTCATTTTTGTTTTGATGTGGGGTGATTTAAATCTGACAAATTCTCTTTTCTGACATATGAGTTGGAGGAACAACTGTTGTAAGAGTGGTTGGCCCTGTGAACCCTAATGAGCTGTTGGGGACCAGGATGTCTTATCATTTATTCCCTCCCTGACAAAGAAGGTGCTTATCTTAACTCTGACCTCTTATTTTTTTTTTTTTTTTTTTGCATATTGAACCTCTTGACTCCATAGGAGCATCTTTTACAAATTGTCAAAAAAGATTTAACAAATCTGTTTACAAATGTTTTTTTGTTTTTACGCATTTTTACTGCTTTTACCGATTTCAATCAACCTTTTCCAGTATGTTTCTGACATTGTGTAAAGAGATTTAAATGCACCAAAACTTAGGTGTGATAAGAGAAAGTTTGAGATTTCTCCAGCCTCCATGTACCTGTGATGAATAATAGTGACTGAAATGAAAGACAGGGAATAGATTGTAAGGACCTGCAGGCAGAGATACATGGGACCATTAGCAGAGGGTGATCTCACCTGGCTCAGCAGGCTGACACTGTGAAACCTGTCGTGATGAGAAGCAGAAATGGAGGATGTGACACAAGTGCTTCAAGCATCAGCTTTGAGTCATTTGAATGCAGATAGTAACTTTGAACTCAACAACACCACTGTTGTGGAAAGATTGTTTATACGTATGAAGCCAAGGGTCTCCATGTGAGTCTTTTTACTTTGACGGTCAGATTTGAAGCAGAGTGCACAAAAAAGTGGCTGAATCATCTGGAAGAAAAATATGGAGAATGGACACTGACACCGCAAGACAATAGGCTCCATGCACTAGATGGACCCGATTAACTTCCAGGGTCTGAGTGTGAGCATAACAATTTCCGGTTCACAGAATTCTGATTTTGGCTGGAGATATAGGTTTTGGAAGATGCTACGTGAAAAATGAGAACTTTCAGGATTAAAAAACACAGATTAGCGTTCCAACGCGTAGGTGCGTCTGCACTGCATTTTTGTGTGCCTCTGTGCAGCAATTCATCCCGTTATAACACGAAGATTAGCTTCCACTTGTTTCCAACTGATGTTACGCTACGAGCCAAGTGGCTAGCTAAAATATGTAGGAATAACTTCAGCCCTTCAAGAAATACGCGCTTGTGTAGTAAACATTTTTATGCCGAAGATTTTATAACAACTGCCAGGGGGCTGAGAAGGTTAAAAAATTTAGCTATACCCTCGGTTGATGCAAAGTGAAGTTACAACAACTTCCTGTTTGGCGGTGAAGACCATGTAGCCATGGCAACGATATTCATAAAAAAGCTCTGAAATCACAAGCAGGCATTGTCAAGATCACAACACTTTTCTTACCAAGTTTGAGCTGAATATGGTCAACCTGTAAGGAGGTGCACATTAAAATATGAATTATATAACTCCCTGTCTCCAGTAGGTGGCACTTTGATGATTACTCGATTGAGCCACGCAGATATGTTCAGGCCGGTACTCTTTTCAAGCATGAGAAGTTTTGGGCAGATCGGATGATGTTTGGCTGAGTTACAGCAACTTCCTGTTTAATGGAAAAACATCAAAGTTAAAAACCTAGCCACGCCCACATGTGACAATAACTTAGAAATTGAATAACTTTTCCCATGATCTTTCATTTCAGTGAAAGTTGTAACCAGCAGGCAAAGATTTTCAATCCTTCAGTTAGATATTCCTGTGGCCACTAGGTGACACTGGAGACCACACAATGCATATCATCTTGGTCTACATCATTTGTAGACCAAACCATGTAAATGTCATGTAAATCAAAGTATAGCTGTGGCTTCATTCCTTTTGCCAGTCGGTGGCACTGTGAACATTTACAGCAGAGTTTCATACCACTTCCTGGTTCATGGCAGAACATGCAAATTAGATGCCTCATACAGATCACACCGTGTGATGAAAACTCATGATTTGAATAACTTTTGCTGTCAAAGGTCTTATGAAGGTAGCTATAACATTTGAAGTCAATCTGATGAAATCTCTAGGACAAGTTGTCAAGATTACGACCCCTGAAAATGGCCAAAATACACCAAAATTACAACTTCAAATCAAAATGGCTGACTTCCTGTTGATTTTACGGTATGGCACCCACGCAAGAGACCATTAAAATACCAAATTTTTCACCAGACCTGATAAGTCTGCAAAGTTTAATGAGTTTTCATGCATAGTAAAGCCCTCTAAAAGCAAATTCATTTCAGTGAATAATAATAATTAAAGCTGCAAGCAGCGATGCCCTCGCACCCCAATGCAAGTCGAGGCTACTGTCAGGACTCTGAGTGACGCAATCATTCATTTAAGTGAAAAGTATACAGAAAGTTTGGACCCTTGAGTGAGATGTTTCACATGGTGAATTACTTCCTTTGGACACACAAAATCTGCGCCATCTTGGTCTACATCATTTGTAGACCAAAACATGTGGATTTCATGAAAATCAAAAGATAGTTGTGGTACGAGGCGTTCTTCCTGTTGCCAGTAGGTGGCTGAGTGAGTATCATAGTTCAATGATTTGTTGATGTGATAAGGGCTGCAGCCTGACCACAACTGTGAAATCTGGGGCCAATCAGTCGATGCAAAGTGAAGTTACAACAACTTCCTCTTTGGCAGCAACCCCTGGGTCTCCATGGCAATAGCGTTCATGGTAAACTATAACTATACTTCAGAGGGAGGCATCATTAAGGTCTCAAAGGTTTTGTCACCTGTTTTGAAGTCAATCCAATAAAATCTGTAGAAGCAGTCCATCAAAGAAGAAAGCATGTAATTTCCATGACATTTTATGTTGCCCGCAGGGGGCGCTAAAAGTATTGGTAATGATTGTCATGTAGATGTGTTCAGGGTAAGACTGTCATCATACATGTGAATTTTGGTGAAGATTGGACCGTGTCCCTTAAAGTTATAAACTACTTCCTGGTTAATGGTGAGACATGGAAATTTTGGCCCAGTAACAACCACAAAAGATGTGACGAAAACTCACAAATGTAGAAACTTTTGATGTCCCAGGCCTTGTGAGAGGATTTTTAAATTTTGAGGTCAATCGGATGAAATCTGTAGGAGATGAAAGATCGAAAATTGCAAGCCCTGAAAATGGCCAAAAATACGCCAAAATTCTATTCAAAATGAATGAACAAGATGGTTTTAGAAGGAGGCTAGAATTACAAAAAATATGAAAATTAAAATTAAAATTGCTGACTTCCTGTTGGGTTTAGGATATGGGTCCAAGAGGCTTTTCTGTAGGTCTTGGGCTGTTATACATGCCTCCCAAGTTTTGTAGCTCTAGGTGAAGTGTACTGCAGGGGCTGCTTGGTTGAAATCTGTAGGGGGCGCTACAAAGCCATTTTGGCACATCAGTGCAAATCAAATATCACATTTTAGGACTTCTGATGTGTGTGCTAAGTTTGGTAAGTTTTGGTGCATGCCTTGACTCTCAAAAAGTGCCTCCAGTTTTATGGAGAATAATGCGTAACTTGGCAACAGCGTTTGATGAAAACTGAAAAGTGTCATTTCTGTGCATTATGAAGGTCTTTACAATATTCTAATTTGAGGTCAATTAAGTTAACCTGCTACAGGGGAAACATCAAAGAGTAAAAAAAGTAACTAACTAAGGTGGCGCTATGAGTAAGATTCAAAATTGCACTGCTGATGTCTTCAGGCCTGGAAATTTTGGAAAGATCTGACCATCTGGGGCAAAGTTACAACAGTTTTTGATGTCATGTCGAACCATTGAAATTATCCACCCGACTTCGGTAATGCCTTTCAACATTTTCCATTATCCATTTTCAAGCATCATCAACGTCTTAAAGATTTTTTGAGACCATTTTGAGATCAATCAAGTCAACCTGCTAGGAGCTGGACGTCTTACTGTGTCATATAGATGTGTTCAGGGCGGGACTCCTGTCAAACATGTGAAGTTTGGGTCATATTGGACCATTTACAGCAGAGTTACATACCACTTCCTGTTTACTTCCTGGTTCATGGCAGAACATGCAAATTAGATGCCTCATACATCTAGGTGTCAAAAAAGTAGCACAGAAACGCCCCCTAAATGTCACCCAGGCAAATAATTTCATGTAGAGATATGAAAATTAAAAAAATGAAAAAAAATGAAAAAAAAAAAAATCTATAGAGCATGTCAGGCCGGACAAAAAATCCTCTTGGAGCCATACTCTAAATCCAACAGGCAGTCAGCAATTCTGAAGTGAAATGTCATTTTTTTTCGATTTTATGTTGATGGAATTTGAAACAAAAGTCCAACAGAGTTCAATGGATTGACTTCAAAATTTGGAAATCCCACCTTCAGATGTGGGTGACCTTAGATTGCAAGCAGTTTTCGTTTTTGTTTAATGGTGTGGAAGTTATGGGGCCAAGAAGTTACATGTTTTGCCACCAAACAGGAAGTAGTTTTTAAAACTATTGTATATGATCCAAAATGCCCCAAACTTCACAAGCTTGAAGCTTGATTGAGTCCCGCCCTGAACACATCTATATGACAATTTTTATCCATACTGAGAGCGCCACCTATTGACACAAGAAAGACAAAGTTTTACACTAAGAGGTCAAGCTCCTAGCAGGTTGACTTGATTGATCTCAAACGTGTGTCAAAAAATCATTAAGATGTTGGTGATGATGAAATTAATATTGTCTGTTTTTGTTGAACAGTGTTCCTGTGACGCCACAGCGAATTTCGATGTTGCGACATGACATCAAAAGCTGTCATAACTTGACCCCAGATGGTCAGATCTTAACAAAATTGCACGCATTTGATGACAGTCCATGCCTGAAAACACCTGCAGTGCAATTTTGAATCACGGTCAGAGAGCCACCTATTGGTAACAGGAAGTGAGGTTTTTTTTACACTTTAATGTGTCTCCTGTAGCAGATACAGCCGAGCAACTTCAAATGCTCTCATAATACTGCAAAAACTTTCATGATGCACAGAAAAAATACTTTTGCTTTTGCTTTTTACTTTTACTTCTTTTCATCAAACACTGTTGTCATGGTAACACACTATTCACCATAAAACAGATAGCACTTTTTGGATATGATGTTTTTGCATTGATGTGCAAAAATGGCTCTTGAGCGCCCCTTAGAAAATTTCAACAAAGCAGCCCCCGCAGACCGTTTAACCTAGAGCTACGAAACTTGAGAAACCAGTTCAAAAATCCAAGACCTACAAAGAAGCCTCTTGGAGCCATGCCCTAAACCCATCAGAAAGCATTTTAATTGGAATTTTCATATTATTTGTACTTTCATCTTATCGACTTCAAATCTGGACATCAGTATTTCCTAAACTTGTTGATGATAAATTACTCCCAGTTTTTGATTTCATCAAACACTGTTGCCATTCTGTGGCGATCTTCGCCATAAAACAGGAAGTTGTGTTTGAGGGGCTAAAGATGCTTTAAAGCTTACGAAACGTGGCATACACATCAATAGCCCTATGATGTGTTATTTGATAGGATTTTTTTGCTGTGATGTACCAAAATGTGCGCTGTAGCGCCACCTACTAATTTTCAACGAAGCAGCCCCCCGCAGGCCGTTTAACCTAGGACTACGAAACTTAAGAAATTTCTGTAAAAGACCAAGACCTACAAAAAAGCCTCTTGGGGTCATGCCCTAAACCCAAGAGAAGGTCCACCATTTTTAATTTTATTTAAATTTTTGGGCAAATTTTTGCAATTTCTGCCAGAGCCCGACAGATTTTTCAATACACCCATATAATCACCTGATACAAGCCTTTCACAGAAAAAATGGAGCAAATCAGCCACAGCTCATATTTTTGCCCATATGTGCTGATAGAAAAACTCTGTTCATAGACCATATAATGCAGGAAATGATGCTGGGGGTTTTAGAAATAGTTGCATTCTTTAGCTGTCCAGCAGACAACTTTGCCTCTACATCACACACACACAGACAGACAGAGAGAGAGAGAGAGAGAGAGTCAGAGTGCTCTCTTCATTGTTAAACTACTCTCAGCACTCAAGGACACTGACAGAAAGCGTTGCAGAATAGTGGGCGGTGGTGCAGTCAGTCAGAGTGTTTTTACGGCAAGCAACATTGAAATACATACTGTTATGTTTAAAAACAATGGCCTCATCTTTCTGCAAACGAACAAGATAACCTCAGGTTTCAGGGAACAGGAGGAGGGCACTACCAACCAGCTGACTTTATTGTATTTAGCAATTTTCCAGACCCTCTTTGCAGCGTTATATTTAAGCAGCAACGAAAGACACATTTAGGGACTTATTTAGATCATTAGGAAAAAGGAAAAATATACTGTCATTTTTTTCCCATATTTATTGCTGTGAGCAAGCCCACAACAGCATTGTAAGTGGCAAATCACAACACACACACACACACACAACACCCACACACCTGCTAAAGTGACTTAGCTCATCTCCAGCCTTAGCACTACATGGAGGAAGTACTAAAACACTGCTGCGTGCAGTGTTGCCCTTTCTCAGAGAGATGCAGCCACATCAGTCGGCATCCAGCGAGTGGCCGTGAAGTGCACAAGCGAGGGCCCATTCATCGTTGCTTGTAGCTTTAATTATTATTATTATTTTTATCTCAAATGAATTGCCTTTTTGAGGGCTTTAACATATTTGAAAAGTCATCAAACTTTGCAGACGTATCAGGTCTGGTGAAAAATTTGATATTTTAATGGTCTTGTGCGTGGGTGGGAGGAAAAGTTTCAGTTGCACCCCCTACTGATTTTCAACGAAGCAGCCCCCACAGCACGTTTTACCTAGAGTTGTGAAACTTTGGAGGCCTGTGCAACACCCCAGTACCTAAAAAAAAGTCTTTTGGGGCCATACCGTAAAACCAACAGGAAGTCAGCCATTTTGATTTAAAGTCATAATTTTGGTGTATTTTGGACATTTTCAGGGGTCGTAATCTTGAGAACTTGTCCTAGAGCTTTCATCCGATTGACTTTAAATGTTATGGCTACCTTTCATTAGACCTTTGACAGCAAATTTGTTCAAATCATGAGTTTTCATCACACTGTGTAATAGGGCTGAACGATTTATTGTTTTCTGATCGAAATCGCGATTTCAGACAACGCGATCATGTGATCGCCAAAGCTGTGATTTTTTTGCAATGCTCCTGACTGAGGATCTGCTGTGTCAACTACTTTACACATACATCCCAGCTTCCTACCATCATGCCAAGCTCATCAATGAGAAGCGGCATTCTACTCGTGCACGTCATGCTAACCAATCAGTATTACCTGCTCCTCATGCTTTGTAACCTGAGCCCCGGAAAGAGACTTTCCCTTTCCAGGGTAATATTGTTGACGTGTTTGGAAATGGCGGAGGTCAGGGATTTAATCCCCAAGACAAACAGCACGTCAACCATTTGGGAATATTTTGGGTTTGAGGCTGCAGATGTTCACCAGAAATGCATACTATGCAAAAATTGTAACATGCAGCGGAAACACAACTAATTTATACTGGCACTTGAAAAATCACCACATGCACGTGCATGAGGAGTGCATGACAAAAAAGTCAGGTGAAATGTCGAGCGAAAGTGGTGCTCAGGCCCATAGTAGCACATAAAATTACAGTATCTTTTGCATGTATAACTCTATATGACAAGAGCAGCCAAAGACAACGGGAGATAACGACTTCCATAACGCATCACATTGCCAAAGGCATGGTGCCTGTTAACACTGTCACCAAAGAGGGATTTAAAAACCTCCTCCGCACGCTTGACAAAAGATATGTGATTCCCTCCCGCACCTACTTCAATCAGGTTGTCATCCAATAGCTGTACGCAGAGTGTAGCGAAAAAGTGGAAACAGAGCTGAAAAATGTGGCCTATTACGCCACAACTACAGATATGTGGTCAAGCAGAACAACCGAACCGTATATTAGTTTGACTCTGCATTTCATAAATGACAACTTTGAGTTGAAAAGTCATTGCCTACAGACAGCATACTTTCCTACTGACCACACCGGAGAGAATATTGCCTTGGGATTGAAAGAGTGTCTGTAAAGCTGGGGTCTGAAAGAAGAGGACCAGGCGTGCATCACAACGGACAATGCAGCAAACGTCATCAAAGCTTTGGAGCTTAATGACTGGACCAGACTTCAATGTTTTGGACACAGGCTGCATCTTGCAATTGGTAAGTGTGTATGTGTGCTTGTTTATTAATTTATGTATTTATACGGATTTAATGTGATGATGTGTGCATATTTTTTTCAGTGTAGTCAGTAGTTTTTCTCTTAATGTTGTTTTTCTTTGAAGCCCTTACAATTACCTAGTTTCAATAATAAATAACACATTATTTATCAAAATATATTAGATAGTGAATAATGTGTTATGTGCTTTTGATTATTGATTTCCTTACTGTTGTCTATAATATGGTTTTCTTGGATTTACTTTGTTCTCTTGCTAAAAAATCTGCCTTGCAAAGTTTACCATTATTATCATTACATTTTCAGCCTTTAATGCTCATATAATGTGTATGTTCTTGTTCTTTTTTGTCCAGAAAATGCAGTTAAAGATGATGCAAGAGTTAAATGGGCAATGGGACTTTGCAAACAGATGGTTGGTGTCTTCTCTCATAGCTGGAAAGAGAAGACAGCACTGAAAAAGGCACAACAAGAATTAAATTTACCCGAGCACTCACTGATAACAGAGTGTCCAACAAGATGGGGCTCAAGGCAAAAAATGATTAGGAGGGTGTTGGAGCAGAGCAAGGCATTGTCTCAGGTTCTGTCTGAAGACAAGAAGACACGTCACCTGTTCCCCACTTGGCCAACTTGTCAATAAACAATGCCCTTGGTCCTCTTCAGGAGTTTACAGATGCCCTGTCCGGTGAAGCCTATGTAAGTGTGTCATACATGAAGCCAGTTCTCCATCTCCTGAGAACATCACCCCTGACTGAAAGTGATGAGGACACAGATCTTACCAAGGAAATAAAGTCAAGAGCTCTTGGCTACATTGAAGATAAACACAACGACCCAACCACACAGGAGCTACTGGACATCACTTTGTTCCTTGATCCTAGATTCAAGACTGACTACATTAAGTGCAGAGAATGTCCTAGACATCAAAGAAAGAGTGAAGATCGAAATGGAACAACTGGCACAAAAGGTAACTTGTCCTGTTTCTTTGTGTAGTTTAATAATATAAAATGCCACATCAACACAAGAGATATTTTATTACACTGATTGGCATTTTTGTTTACATAGAATGCCAAATTGCTCAAAATCACATCAGACTGCAAAACTGTGACAGCTCTCATCTCCGTGTTTTGCAGCAAAAGAGGGCTCGTGTCAGCACCACAGATGCCATCTCACAGGGTGGAGCAGAGGCAGAGGCAGAGCCATCCACCACAGGGAAGGGAAAGTAGTCGTTGGGAAGCTTCTTTAAGAGCAAAGCTGTCCCTGCTCCTTTCTCCACTATGCAGTTGGAGGATGCCATTAAAGCTGAACTGGACAACTACCTGATGACTCCTACAATTGATGGAGTGGAAGATCCACTGGCCTGGTGGAGAGTGCACAATGTTAACTTTCCATGGCTGAGCAAACTGGCTCGTAAATTCCTGTGCATACCAGCCACCAGTTCACTATAAGAGAGATTATTTAGTGCTAGTGGTAATGTTGTCACATGTCAGCGCTCATGTCTAAAACCATCAAAGGTTGACACGCTGGTTTTCTTACCAAAAAACTGTAAAGAGTTATGTAGAGATGTCAGGAAAGCAAGTGTTACTGTTGATTAAATACTTTTGAGATTTTATTTGTTCTGCACTTCTCCCTGACTTGTGATGTTAGCCTTTGTTTAAAAAAGATATTTTCTATTTTTTCAAGAAAAATGCTCTATTGTTCACAGAGTAGATGTGCAATATTTGGGTGCTGCTGAGCCATAAATGAATGACCCATCTATTTAATGTCTGACATTTTTTTCAGAAGAGCAGAGGTAGGGTCATTTTATTTTAGTAAGTTATTTTATTACCATTACTTTTCAGTTTGACTTAAAAATATAGTCCAGGTTTCTTAATCTAGGGCTGAATAAAGTACTTTAACCGCTGCTATACAAGTATAGATGTTGATAAGCTAGCTCTCTTGAGCCATAAAAGACTGACCTTGACCTACCTACTACCTAATTTTGTTTTTCTTATTACTACTTATTTAACATTTTTCAAAATTGTTTTGTATTTTATTTAACTTTTTTTAACTCACAATTCAGGATTTTTGCACTACTGTTTTTTAAGTTAAGACAGACAAAGATGGCTCTTTTAGTTCTTCAGTTGTAATAACTGTTGTTGGTGAAGGACTTTAAAGAATGTACATGCATGTTTCTTGTTAATAAATACATTTGGAAACAATTCTTACCTTTAGTTTTCATCCTTGCATTAGAGTAACAGCTTTGAATGTTCTGATGGTATTATGACATTTTCTGTCATGTTTGTAAACATTACTGTACATGCTAAATATTGCACTAAAGCATGATTTGAAGAAAATCGTGAATTGAATTGAAATCACAATATCTGCCAGAAAAATTGCAATTAGATCTTTTTCTTAAATCGTTCAGCCCTACTGTGTGATCTGTATGAAGCATCTAATTTGCATGTTCAGCCATGAACCAGGAAGTAAACAGGAAGTGGTACGTAACTCTGCTGTAAATGGTCCAATATGACCCAAACTTCAAATGTGTGATAGGAGTCCCGCCCTGAACACATCTATATGACAATTTTAAGTGATAATGAAAGCGCCACCTATTGGCACAAGAAAGGCAAAGTTTTACAGTAACATGTCCAGCTCCTAGCAGGTTGACTCAAGTGATCTCAAAAAATCTTTAAGATGTTGATGATGCTTGAAGATGAATATTAAGAGTTTTCGCTGAAAGGTGTTAACGAAGTCGTATGGACAATTTCGATGTTTCTACATGACATCAAATACTGTTGTAACTTCACCCCAGATGGTCAGATCTTTAAAAAATGTCACAGATTTGATAAGAGTCCAGGCCTGAAGAAATCTGCAGTGCAATTTTGAATCTCACTCATAGTGCCACCAGGAAGTTACTTTTTTTGCTCTTTGATGTTTCCCCTGTAGCAGGTTAACTTAATTGACCTCATATCTAATTAGAATGCCGTAAAGACCTTCATGATACACAAAAATTACACTTTTCAGTTTTCAACAAATGCTTTTGCCAAATTTATGCATTATTTGCCATAAAAATGGAAGCACTTTTTGAGAGTCAAGGCATGCACCAAAACTCACCAAACTTAGCACACACATCAGAAGTCCTAAAATGTGATATTTGATCTGATTTTTTGCACTGATGTGCCAAACTGGCTCTGTAGTGCCCCTTACAGACTTCAACAAAACAGCCCCTGCAGTACACTTCACCTAGAGCTACAAAACTTGGGAGGCATGTGTAACAGTTCAAGACCTACAAAAAAGCCTCTTGGACCCATATCGTATACCCAACAGGAAGTCGGCCATTTTGAATTGAATGTGCAATGTTGGCGTATTTTTGGCCATTTTCAGGGCTTGCAATTTTTTGATCTTCTACAGATTTCATCCGATTGACTTCAAAATTTAAAAATCCTCTCAGAAGGCCATCAAAAGTTGTTACATTTGTGAGTTTTCGTCACACTGTGAGGTTGTTACTGGGCCAATCATTTCCATGTCTCACCATTAACCAGGAAATAGTTTATAATTCTGAGGGACATGGTCCAATCTTCACCAAACTTCACGTTTGATGACTGTCTTGCCCTGAACACATCTACATGACAACCTTAATGATGCCTCCCTCTGAAGTATAGGTTTCCCATGAACGCTGTTGCCATGGAGACCCAATGGTGGCCGCAAAAAGGAAGTCGTTGTAACTTTGCGGTTACCACAGTTGTGGTCAGGCTGATGGTATTTTCCAGATCTGCGATCTTTGTGATATACAAAACTGGTATCCTAATGGATATGTCACAGATATCATATGCTGAAAACTATACTATATTTATAGATCTGCTATGGATCACATCTTTCAGGATACTCTCCAAAAATGTTGCAGCACTGTTTTAGACATGCCTGAGAAGCACTGTTCACACAGACAGTGTGTTCCAGGCCTGAGTGCTTTTGATTAGTGACTGAGTAGCAGGTGCCACCATGTATTGCAGCCTTGAACACCAGTTTGTGAATGTGTGAATGTGACATGAAGCGTTAAAGCCCTTTGAGTGGTCGGAAGACTAGAAAAGCACTATACAAGTCCAGTACATTGAAAATGTACAATATATACCCTCACTATTTGAATAATCAGTGAATTGTTTGTTATTTTGCATTCCCAACGAAATAAAAGGAGAGTGGCAGTTGCACTCGTATAAAAGTGCTTCACATTTTTTTCCTTGTTCACAAGCTGCCCTTAGTACCTATGAGACTGCTGCTTCCTCCCTGTATAGATAACAGCTGAATATGGGGCAGGAGCCAGTAGATAAACAATACAGTTCACCCTCTACATCCCAATACTGGTGTTTTTTGTGTCTCATTAGGCTGGCACAAATATAACAAGGAGATATTACTTATAGTTATGGATGAATGATCACGATCACAGTGCCTTTGTTATGATGGACATAGGTGGAACATCAAGTGTAGAGATCAGATCTCCTAACACTGGAATATTCCTGTACTCTACTTTTTTGCTTATTTTCCTGTTTATTCCGACGCTCTTACCAGAAGGCATCAAAGTAAAGTACTCTGTCAATGAATTATTGGATGTTGAGGAGAGAGATGGAGAGAGGGGAAGAGAAAGAGCTCTGCAGATTTGTCAGTACGGTTGCCAACTGAGAACTTATCTACTCTCTGCTTTGGGAAGGTAATCAATTTCTGTCTCTTCTGCTAGAAAACAGCTTCACACTTTCTCTGCTGCAGAATTACTGGCGCCCTCAGCCATACTTTAAGCAGTTCAGGTCCGTCTAAATATAAGCTATCGTCTTTTTGTTTTTGGTCGTATTTTTTAAAGTGGAGTTATGGATGAATCTACTGTACGTTAATGTAAGGACCCAGAAACGCAGAGTGGGTGTGAAGAATTATTTTTACAGGGTTTGTTACACATTGCAAAATGGAAAAATACCCAGCAAAAGAAAAAAACAAGTTCAGCTGCTGGTTTGTTAGTTTAATGCCATTTTTTCAGGTGAGAGGATGCAAGATGATTGCCCAGATAGCAAAATATAACTGGAGCGGACATGGGCCAGATGTACTGAAAAATTCGGTCTGATTTGATAAAATGGATCTGCCCCAGTGTCTTTTTGCACAATGGGCCAGACCCAGCATGGATTCACTTGCCAGATCTGCAACAGTTTTGGGCAAGAACTGGTAAACAGTAGCAAAAACCAAGTTAATATATGGTCTGATATAATATACGGCCAAACATGTGTTACCCAAAAACTACACTCTGATCAGCACTGGGCCAGATGTAGTCCAGATTTGTACCAAAACTGTTTTCAGTATTAAATATGAGGGTCCATTTGTTGAATGTATACTTCAATGTGTTTACATTGCAAATAGAACTACCAAGGCAGTCATTTTGACTGCTTTCAAAATTTGCGACTGTAGTTGTTTCTCTTTAAGTAGCAATGATGTGTGGAAGATGAAGAAACCTCCGTGGACACCGACTTGGTTGCATAATAATCAATTTATTGCAGCAAAGTTCAGCATCCACCAGGCCCCATGGTCTGCCTGGGAGAGGATTCAGGACCAATACGAATCTCTCTCTTTCAGCTCATGCAAGTCTCTTATATACGTACAGGCATCAATACATTTGTCCGTAAAGCAACTCTTTACCTGCTGTGATCAATCACAAAACACCACAAGTATCTCCTTATTTGGAAGGAGCCTTATTCCATATTACTTCTAGCCTGGCGCCAGTATTCTACACATTTGTCTTCCAGGCCTAAACATCCCTAGACCACTAACTTCGAGGCCTCTTTGCCTGACCAAATTAGGAACTTTAAGAAACTGAGCATAATACACTACACAACGTCATAACTTGGTTTAAAAAAAACCTATGTACCAATAGGACCCTGACTTTTCCTAAATGTGTGTATATTTTATTCTAACATTGTTTTATCATTAAAATTTCAAAACACAAAAGAGATCTGAGTATTACTACCTCGAATGACCATAGCAGTCAAATTGACTGCATGTTTTTTACAGGGGGTGTCATATTTCACTATTTGCTACATTTTCCCGCTCTTTCTCCTGCTCTATTGTCTGTTTGTTTTTTATGCTCTGTGAAGCTAAAACCTAGTTATAGCTTCACTCTAAACCCAAGAGAGACAAAAATGACAAGTAGAAAGAAAATGTCTCTTATGGAGGCTTTAGCCTTGCTTCAGAGTCTTGATGAGGAAGAATCCGACGGAGGAGCAGGTTCAGAGAGTGATGTCAAGTCAAGTCAAGTCAAGTCAGTTTTATTTATATAGCCCATTATCACAAAACAAGGTTTGCCTCAGAGGGCTTTACAGTGTACGACATCCCTCTGCCCTTAGACCCTCACATCACCCAAGGAAAAACTCCCCAAAAAGAACCCCTGTAACGGGGAAAAAAAAGAGGAAGAAACCTCAGGAAGAGCGGTAGAGGATAGTGAGGGATCCCTCTTCCAGGACGGACAGACGAGCAATAGATGTCGTAAATAGCAAGTGAAATACAATCATGGCAAAAATGTCTCTTAGTGTTTGGAAGAAGCTTCATCTAGCTCTGAGAGTGATTCAGAAATCATTTCAGAGATGCCCACTGGAAAAAAAAGACGACTGGAAACATCGAATTCCACACTTGCTGACATCCCATCTGCTAATTTTCAAGGTATGAGGCCTACAGGAGGACTCCTTATTATCATCATTATTATTAGGCTATTGTTTGCTATAATGCATATTTCTGTAATGTAAGCCTGTGCTAGTTTTATGTGATCTTGTGAGCCTTTAGCCTGAGCCTTAGCCTTTATTTAGGTATTGCAGGGGCCTCCAAATAATTTACAAAACAGCATGATTTTCTGATAGACAGCTTTTTGGTCTATCAAGTGTGCCATAAATTGGAAAAGGTCAATTAAATAAATAAAACACTGATTCATTATAGTTTTCATTTAGTGTCTTGATGTGTTTTTTACCTATTCCACCAATTTATTCTTAGATGTTTTTAATGATAATCCAAATTATAATCAAATAATGTCCGAGCAGTCAAAATGACTGCTATGGTCATTCTAGTAGTTGCAGAATTCTGGTAGACCGAGTGTTAAATTTGTCTTTCTATTAAAAGCAATAATTTTTTATAACAGTGCCATTTATCCTTGGTAACAGGGTGCACCATAGCATTGCACAAATTGCAACATTTAGGAGCATGATATTGCATAAAATCTTGGTAAAACCAAAATATTGTAAACAGCATATCCTCAAAACACAATGCTGCCATAGTAAGTTTTTAAGTTCAAAATGTAAACATGAAAACTGAAGTGGTGTAAGTGCCACGTTCTGCTCTCCGTCTCTTTAGTAAACAGAAAGTATGTGTTCAGTTCAGGATACCAGTTTTATTTGGAGTGGGCACCTGCAGATCATTTTCAGATGTTTTTTTCATCAATTCCAATTTCACTGTTTATTCCATATGAATTTTGTCTTCTGATTGGATAAAAGCCATTTTGAAGCAATCTACAGGTAGATCCCTCACTGAACACTCTTGCAATGCCTGCAGAATAAAAAACAATTATTGCGACACAAAAATATGAAATTAAAAAAAACATAAAATAAATGAATAATAAAAGAAATACATTAGAAAAAAAATCCTAACACACCCCACAAATCAAGTCATAGAACGCATTTCCATACAACACACATTTTCATGGTCTTAAAACTCTGAGGAGATGTGGAGAGGAAGTTGTCACAGATGATTCTACAACAGATCAGATCAGTTTTTTTGTTTTTTTCCAGAGATTAAGATCTTCTTTTTTCAAAAAGATAAGTTTTAAGAGGATAAAGATGGATGAACAGTTAACAAAATAGATCGAGAAGTGGTTTTGTTTGATAAAATCTTTTTGAAATGTTTATTTGAAACTTATTTAAATACATTTTGACTTTTGAATGAAAATCATTTGTTCCTCCTTGTTGAGTTGAAGAGAAACAGACTCAGCTCGCAACAGGCATGAGAGCTTCAGAATGCGACAATTGTGAGATTCAAACAACATCGGCTTGAGAAAGACCCACCGAAGCCTGGCTTCCTCTGGGTCTTTCTTTGTGTTAATAAATGAAACACCTAGTACAGATAAGTCCTGTAGCAGAGATGAGAGAGCCAACAGCCAGCTTTTAGATTTTATGTTATTATTTTAGATGTCATTAGAAAAATGACAAAGTATTTGCTCCTGGGGTCTGTGGCTGGAGCTGAGGTGTGTGTGTGTGTGTGTGTGTGTGTGTGTGTGTGTGTGTGTGTGTGTGTGTGTGTGCACGCATAATTGTTGCTTGTAGCTGGCTGTCAACTCTCATCTCTGCAACAGAACTTATCTATACTAGTCAATTCATTTCTTAACACCAAGTAAGAGGTCTGCACCTCAATGGAACCCAAGCACGCCATGACATAACAGCTCAGCAAATGAGATGAGTGATGATTAATAAAAATAAATACCTAAATTTAACACATTGAGAAGCAAAACTGACACATGAGCACCACTGTGCGCGGTCTCTGTGTGTATTGTGTTAATAGCATATTATAGCAAAAAACACTTCTCTCTCCCTCCCTCCCTTCCTCCCTCTATCTCTCTCTCTCTCTCTCACTCTCCCGACCAACCAAGCTCGCCCAAACCAGTCAAAAACCCGTTGGGTTGGCCAGCATTTTTAGCCTGAGGTTCAAATTGCAAACTCTAATTGTAACTACAATACCAAAAAACTCAAACTATGACCTCATGCACTATACTGTACACTGCAAGGCAGTAACAAACATCAGCAGTGGTAACAGTAGCAAACTCTCATTAAAATATTAGTTGCTTCGAGTGTTACCTGCGCTCGCATCATGCGGCCCCCACGACCACCTCCTTGGTCAGTTGCCAAGTTGAACCATCTGATTACATGTTTATTGATGTCCATGTCTGACGCTTGCTTTGTCACAGGACTTTTGTGTACAGCGCCTATACAAACAACATTCACAGAAAACTAATGCAAGCACCATAAGGGACACAGTCCACAGTGAACAACACGGTTTAATCCAGATGCTATGTGCAAAACTTGAGGTAAATCTTTTGCTTTTTCATAAAAGCATGAAACTTGGTACAGCTGTACAGTTTGGGGGCCTGAACATTTTCAAATATGGAGCCATCGCAGAATTGCTTTGTGGTTGCCTTGGTAACTTTTCATTTTTTAACACAGCATAATTATGTATTTTTGCATCATATTTCCGGAACCAAACTTAACAGAGAAAAGAGGAAGTCTACCCCTGTGTTTTAATGGTCAAGGATTACAGTGACACAACATGTGACATCATAAACTGTTCAAGTAAACAGCTAAAGGTGAATTCAGAGACATTGTGAGATGGAACTTGACTTTTCCATAAAACCTGGTACAGTTATACAGTTTAGGGCCCTGAACATTTTTAGATATAAAGCCATTGCAGAATTGCCTCCTGGTTGCCATGGCAGCCATTTTACTTGTAGCCATAGCCGAATTATGTATTTTGCATAGTATCTCCTGAACCAAACATAATGACACAGAAAAGGAGATGTGTAACCCCATGTTGGTCAAGGATTAAAGTAATACCAAATACAACACCATAACCTGTTGAACAGTTAATGATGAATTCAGTTATGTGACTAGCATTGGTAATATTGTAACTTCTTTTTTCATAGTTTAAACTTTTTCTAGTGATATGTTTTTGCATTCGTACTCTTGTGCAATTACTGCCTTTATTGCCTTTATTTGTCTAAAGGCCATCTTGCCATTTGCTCCCTTCCAACTGATTTTCTTGGCCACACTATCACTAAAAATGTGTGACAGGATGTTCTATGTAGCGGTTATTAATAATTACATTAGAATTTGGATTTTGCACTCGTTAAAGTAAAAGGGGCACCACTCTCCACTTAGGAGAGAATTAAATTTTAAATTATGACAGTTTCAAAACATGTCATCACTTTAATCAATCTCACAATATACCGTTTATCCTGTATACATTGATCTTGTTTCTCTCATGAAATAATATCAACAGACAATGACTTGGCGATAAATGAAATAGCTAATAAAATGTAGAGATACAGAAATGCAGTATATAGTATATAGAGAAGGTAGTATGACATATAAAGGACAGTGAACAAATGAAAGGGAACCAAAGTGATGTATGTTCAGGTGATGTAAATGATTAATTATGGATGATAGTGGGGGAAATACGTGATCGTCTAAAGCGTGGATGCACACTGAACGGTGAATTAGAATTTAGAAATTTGGCATTAAAGCTTCGCTATACGACATCAACTCTGATCACTAGAAAATGTTATTCTGCCTACTTTTGCCAACTTGATTAGACTTCTCCGGGGGAGGTCCAGGTCGTCGCTTCACTCCAGTGGAGAGCTGTGGCACGTCTTCCAGATGAGGTGACCCGCTGAAAGGCGGCGGCGGCTGGGCAGGTGGAGTCGGTGTGCGGCGGTCTTTAACTGGCCTTGGTGTTCGCCTCGGCGAACCGGTAAAAGTCTTTGAACAAAGTCCTTAAGGGCAGGCAACGGATGCTGATAGTTTGTGCAGCAGGTGATGCTTCTAGATCCGTGGCAGAGTTGATGGCGAATCGCTGAGTGTCCTTCAATTAAAAATCCGCTCAATTAAAACTTGCAGAAATAATGAAAAGACCTAACGGAATTTAGGAGACATGATGAATTACACGATCTAACCCGTGGTGTATAAATTCACGTATCTCATCACCACTATAGTCTCATTACTCTAATGTCAAACACGTTAGGAGACCTAAAGGCAATTTATAATGTAACACATGATTCTGAAGATCCTTGGCTCAATTCTGTTAAATTACCACTCATAAAATTATTCCATGGATTCTAACGAACTTGGTAATTACTTAGTTAAAGGATTACCGTCTAACATTATACAATGAATGTAAAATAAGATATAACTATAAAGTTGGTTACAAGATTACTGATAACTAAGGCCACTAGATGGCAGTATGGCTCCATCACAAAAAGGGAATAAAACATGCTTTTACCTAACTCATTCAAATTAAATGATAAAAGAATGGGAGTTGTTTCTTCTTATTCATCAAAGCACAGAGACAAACTCTTACCTACAAAGAGAAGGATTAGAGAATTAAGTTAAACTTAACTCGCAACCTTGGTCCAAGTGGTCATGTTAAATGCTGGTCTTAACAAAAGAATGTAGAATGAGTTTACAACATGTCCTACCTCTGTGATGGCAGGGGGGAAGAGGACATGAGAGGGGAGAACATGTGTTTGTTTGTAAATGTGTGTGTGGACTGAGACAACAAAGAGAAAGCGAGAGAGAGAGAGAGAGAGAGAGAGAGAGAGAGAGAGAGAGAGAGGTAGTGGGCCCTTCTGAAATTCTTGGTAGGAATGTGTCTCCAGTGCTCGATACCAAACTTCAGTCTTTGTGACAAAGACAAGAGACAAATGATTGTTCTTGTAGGTCCAAATGACCTCAGGAATTCATTTGGATGTCTTAACACCCTGGTGTGAACTGGAAGAGACCCCACGAAACTGTTATCTCTCATGGCATCTTGAGCAGGAAAGCGTCAAAGGCTGACACTTTTAGTGGCTTAAAAGCAGAACGTGTTTTGCAGATGTCCACAGGGAGTCTCAGTAAAGTTAATTAACAACCCTCTGTTGGATGCTTAGGGTTCGTAAAACAGTGTCTCTTGACGTGTCCCCCTCTTGCACAGGGAAAGTTGAGCTCTGGAGTTCAGCAGTCCACTACATCCAGGTAACATGCTTGGTGTCCTGTCCCTGAATGGAACCCAGGATGGAAATCTAGGATAATGAAAAATTAAGACAAATTATAACTGTAAATTAACTATTCTGTCATTGTCATAATTTGAATGACTTGAAAGCTTAAAGAAACAGGGGGAGGACAGAGAGAGAGGTAGCCACAGGAATCAAATGGGTTTCGAAGTGCAGATTCTGCAGAGGATGGTTCTCAGCATTCACACTAAGAGTGAAGAAAAGGATAATCATAATGTTAAAATTATAGTAGCTCTATTGGTTAAAATGTAAGTAGGACAACTCAGTTCATACCAAGTTATTTTTCTGTGAGGAATTGCGTGGTTCTTTCAGCCACTCTTTGAAGTTTTCCACCTCCTCGAGTGAACCAAAGGGAAACTGAATGCCTTCAGGTACCTCAGTAGGACATTCATCAACCACTCCCCCAGGAATTAAGTTGACCAATGCAATCAGACCTCAACTTGTACTTAATAAAGCTAAGTTTGGAAATAAAAAAAATAGAAAAAATATTTACCACATCTTTAACACTCTGACATCATGTATGGTCCAGTGTTGGCTTGGCTTCTCTGCTAATCTTGTAGCTTTGTGGATTTTTTCATCACTTTTATAGGATGACCAGTATATTGCTCCATTGTTGTACCAAGACTGTGGCACCACAGACACAGACTTCTGCCCATCTAAAAACTCTACTACATGAAACATCCTGTAATTGAAGGAAATCGGTAGAGGAAAAAAAGACAACAAGAGAGCACATTCCATTGGTACACAACATAAAATTCTGGATGCCAGCTAACACTGATCATATCACAAGTGAGTATAAGTGTAATTGTTCTGCCATTTTAAACAAATGTATATATACACCGAAACGAATTGTTCTTGCAAATCCTTGACCACAGACTGCTTACATGCCATCAAATATGAAGATCACACCGAACAATGTTAATTACTGTTGTAGGAGCCATTTTATTTTATTTTATTTTCTGTTGTATGTAATTACCTCCTCCAAACGCTAGGGGGGTGTATTGGTTTGGTATTGCCGGAAGACATTTAATCCAGAGAGCATCAGTAACAGGGGTGGCAATTGGGTGGAAGCAATCAGTTTTTGACTGTGCTCAGGGAAGATCGCCGTGTTTTCGTTATACTTTAAGTTCTTTATAAAGTGCCGGATTATAGATGTGATAAGTGCCGGATTATTGATGTGATGGCGGAACGACGAATAAACACATGTGATGAGGAACCTGTGAGCCTGGACCGTCTTTTCCGAGTACACGTAGAAACAACAGTAGCCCAATTAGCAGCCGGTAGCGGCTAAAAGTATAGGACTTAGCCACTACAACTGTTTCAATGTATGCAGTAAAGGCATTACCACAAAACCTCCCTTATGAAGACCTATGCACTTTTTTGTAACATCTGACATTTTTGCATACTTGTACTTAAAACAATCAGCAAGTTAGTCAATGATCTGAGACAGTGTCTTTGTGCTGTAAGAGCAATGAGTGAAATTCCAAAGGTTAGGGCCCAACTACATATACTGTCTCGGAGGCTACATGGCTCAACACCTTCATCATCAGATTCAGACAAATCTGAGCTACTGCACTGAGGAGGGTCATGAATGTCCGCATCCACACAGTCAAAAGTGTTTGCATCCATATCATGGTCGGAAATGTTGGTGTCCATGTTTACATCTGTTGCAATGTCCTACCGCACTACTGCATTTTCACTGCAAATGTCCTCCATCACACTTTCTCCAGTATGATCGTCAGCATTAAAAGGCAAATTAGTGCTGCAGTCATCATTCATTTGCTGTAGTGTTCTCTTAAGGTCTCTTCATGCACGCCTTCTCAGAGTGGAGTAAGAAACAATCCTTGCTTCCATCTTTTACTTACGTCTTCAGCAAACAGCACAGGAACAGATGTTAATCACTGACCTACTGGGAGAGAAGAAGAGATTTCACAGTGTTTCATACAATATAGTGCCGCTACTGTTAACATATATTTGGCTAAAGGTGCATTTCACTGTACAAATAAAATAATTTTACCAATTACAGCATAACCATTTACATTTTCCTATGTGGCTGAACAAAGCTATCTCAGTAAAGAGATAGTGGCAGTGTTGAAAGTAAATTTAGAAAAACTATTTTACATGTAGACCCCCCCTGTTGAGTGCAGTCTTTTGCTCATTTGCCCTTATGTCTGTTGTAGTAAAGTGGCGCATAATAGGCTAGGGCTACATGTCTGGATTAATCTGATGTGAGCTCATTTCACTTTGTATGAATGCTACTTACTCTCTACTCACTCTACACTATGAGGGGTAACACTCAAGTTATCTGCTTTAAATACATTAACAGCATTATCCAGTTTGTACATTGTATAGGTGTTTTAATTTAATGTTTTTGCTTGGAGAAAATAGGCATCCGTCCATTAGTCTGAAAATAAAATGTCATTTTAGTATTTTTACATTTTCTTCATCCTATTGTATGCATTGTTTAAATTTCTACTGATCTAGAGCACATCATGTAGAATCAAGTTCAGACAATTAGCTTCTAGTGTTTTCCTGAACTGACGTTTTATATTACAGCAGTAAGTGATTGTGATAAGTATGTTACCTTGTTGCTGATAGTCACAACAGTCTGTCTGTCTTAAGGATGTAAAAGCCTGGATGAGCCGTAATTTCCTGATGTTGAATTCAGACAAAACTGAAGTTATTGTTCTTGGCCCCAAACACCTCAGAAGCTCCTTTTCCAACAACGTAATTTCTCTAGATGGCATTACCTTAGCCTCTAGCACTACTGTACGGAACCTCAGAGTTTTATTTGATCAAGATTTATCTTTTGCCTCCCATATAAAACAAACTTCAAGGACGGCTGTCTTTCACTTGCGTAACATCGCAAAAATTAGACATATCCTGTCCCCAAACAGATGCTGAAAAATTAGTACATGCGTTTGTCACCTCTAGGCTGGATTACTGTAACTCCCTATTATTTGGTTGCCCCAACAAATCTCTTAGGTCTCTCCAACTGGTGCAGAACGCTGCTGCTTGTGTTTTAACGGGAAGCAATAAAAGGGACCATATTTCTTCTGTTTTAGCTTCTTTGCACTGGCTCCCTGTGAAATCCAGGATTGAATTTAAAATCCTCCTCCTTACTTACAAAGCTCTAAATGGTCAGGCTCCATCCTATCTGTCACAGCTCATAGTTCCTTACCAACCCTCAAGATCACTGCGCTCTGAAAATGCAGGGTTACTTGTGGTTCCCAAAGTTTCCAAAAGTAGGATAGGAACCAGAGCCTTCAGCTACCACGCTCATCTCCTATGGAACCATCTTCCAGTTTCGGTCAGGGAGGCAGACACTGTTTCAACTTTTAAGGGTAGACTTAAGACCCTCCTCTTTGATAAAGCTTATAATTAGGGCTGGCTCAGGTTGCCTGGACCAGCCCATAGTTAGGCTGACATAGGTTGAACCTGCCAGGGGACTTCCTCTGATACGCTGAGCTCCTTTTCCTTCTCTCAATGTTGCCCTCAAAAAATCATGCATGTCTGTTAATTGCATTGCCATTTGCAAGCTTAGCTTAGCCTCAGTAGTTTAGCTTTGCCTTACATCTGTGATAGCCTTGTGGTACTCTCACTACCTGGGGCTCGCGATTACAGAGCCTGGGTCTGTTGAATTGCACTACGTTAATCCTGTTGCCTCTCGGGAGACTTCCTGCTCCCTTGTTTCCTAGTTTTCCTGGATCCTGGCCGTAACCTTGACTGTGCCTGACCGTGGTGATAGCTGTGCTGATGCTGCGATCCTGCCTTTGGTTGTGCTCGTGCTGTGGCTGTACTGATACTGTGCCCCCCGCTCGCCCTGATTGTGGTCTGGTCCTGGTTGCGCCGATGTTGTGATCTTGCCTTTGGACACCTCCCTCTCAGCATATGCATGAGACTGTTGTCATCACTCTCAACATCATCATAGAGTCCAATTAATAATTTCACAACTATCGTTATTGTAATATCACATGCATCTGTTTCTATTATTGCCGTGCCTCTCTCCCCCTCTTCTCCCCTCTCTCTTTCTCTTTCCTTTTTTGCCATGATTGTATTTCATTTGTTATTTACGACATCTATTGCTCATCTGTCCGTCCTGGAAGAGGGATCCCTCATCATCCTCTACCACTCTTCCTGAGGTTTCTTCCTTTTTTTCCCCATTCAGGGGTTCTTTTTCGAGAGTTTTTCCTTGGGTGATGTGAGGGTCTAAGGGCAGAGGGATGTCGTACACTGTAAAGCCCTCTGAGGCAAACCATGTTTTGTGATAATGGGCTCTATAAATAAAATTGACTTGACTTGACTTAACAGTTCTTCTGGCCAAGATGGAAATTATGGGGAAGTTAAATTAAAAACATAAAATCTAGTATTAATCAAAAGTACCGTTGACTGGTGCTGATCAGCTAACAGACTAACCAAATTCAAATTAAGACTTTTCCCAAACAATTATGTTACATAGGTCTACGTATTATCATTGTAAGTCATTTTTGTCCAGCCATTCAACTAAATGTTAATTGTCCTCAGCATTATATTCTCAGAATTATACTGTTTTACCACCTCACAGTGACAACTGAGACAGGCATCATTTAACCCTCTGAGGTCTATGCTATTTTTTCCCGTTTTTGGAGCGCCTGCATTTTTATTGGATATTCAGTATACGTGGATTCATGTATAATATAGTTTAAGAAAAGTTTACGTGAGTAGTTTACTCGTTAAAGTTTAAATAAGTAATAACACGACAAAAGAATCAATGAAGCAAGGCAAAACCTCAGACACACAAAAAAAGTTTTCAGCACGAAACTAACAGCAATGAAATATTGACCAACAGCGTTAGCATGTAGCAGTTACCTTGTAGCAGTAGTGCAGTTTGAGGCTAACAAGAAACTTCACCTCCGACTAATGCCCGAACCCGCGCTGCAAAACGTGGAGCTAAGCAATGCGAATTCCACCTCCAATAAAACTTTACCTACATATCAAAGCATATTCACATCTCCTGCTTCATGCCGAGTCAAACTTCGGTGACTGACTGGGCGTAAAGCAATAGCAAAGAAGACTGTGTGGTTGACCCCACTTAGCTGTCGTTAATTTTAGTTTTCTTCGTGAGCCAACATGGAGAGGACAACACCAATATCCACTCGAACCATCATGATTTCTGTGTGCATCCTGCAATGCCCACACTAGTACAACAGGGCGCCCACTATTTCTTTTAATAAAGTCAAAGTTAACTTAATAAAGTGTGTAATCCTGGTGCACAAGCCCTTGTGATAAAAAAAAAAAAACTTAAGTTTGTCATTATATCTGTGTCTCCCACTTATGCAAATTGGTTACGTTACAATTCGAAAATATTTTCGTGGGCGCCAAGCATAACGCTTTATATACTATACGCTAATGTTGCTTTCATTGTAAATTTAATACACTTACGTTAGGCAGCCAAGTTAAAAGCATGTGGCTTATGCGCTGTGCTACAATGAACATTTACACAGCCCGACGAGTGCAGATACAAATGTTAAAGATCTAATGTTAACAGACGTTATATCAATTGTTACCAAAGTTTGTGTGCTAGTTGGTACTTTAATACTCTGTCTCTGTACTGACCTGAGAACTCGTATTAAATGCTTCCTGATTGAAAGATAAATCAGTCTCACATTTCATGAATAAGATTAATTTGTTGATGTTCTGGTGTTGGTTGCCATGTGCTGTTGTTGCCTGAATATACCCAGGTGCAGCATAATCCCACCATGTGCTTGCGTTGATATCATGGTAGTGGCATCCAGGAACATAAAGAGCAGACACAGAGGGATACCTAGAGCATAATATGCGGAAGTCCACTGCAAACCGGCAACATGTGATGACTCATGATGAGAATATGAAAATTGTAATCTTACTAAAGAACAAATGACATCTTTGCCATGTTTATGAATGAAAAAATTTCAAATCAAATCTGTGAGTATGTAGGATTCATGAGAGGCCCATTTTAATCTGAGCAAAGCATGCGTCAACGTCAATTCCTGAAAACAATGATGCATGTATACTTAATAGTACTGTATTTGAACAAAGGTGACCAGGAGTTAGAAATCATGCAAGTAGGCTTGAGCTGCACTGCTTCATTGAAACATGCCATGCTTCACTCTCTGCTTCACCTATGCAACACATTCTTTCCATTAAATTTCATTCAATTGTGCATTTCTCCCCTTCCCTTTATATGGAAGCCCTAAAAGGACATGTTTCGATACATTTTATTTTCTCCATTTTCTCGTGATATTTCCATTCTTTTTCTCAAGTTCATGACGTATTTATGATGTTATCTTGAGATTATCACACTCTTTTGATAACTTTTTTTTTCGTTATATCGGGAAAACAAAGCTAGTTTTCTTGTGATGACGGATTAATTTATCTCTTTGTCTAGGGAAAACGAAGCCTGTTTTGTCGAGATAAACAGATCAATTTCTGGTGATTAAGAAAAAACATCAGGTTGCTCACTGTGATAAGCAAGAGGAGGACATGCCATGTCGCCATCCACCATGCTAATGGTGAATAATTGTTTTGTGCTTTTGCAACTCTGAGGATACTACGTATGATTAGCTGATGTTAGGTTTACAAGAGAATCACAAACTACTAACAAACTAAGTAACTACTGCTTAACTGAGGCGCTGCTAAAGTGAAAGCATCATAGTTTGGCTTTTTCCCTCCTAGGAAGAGAGTGGAGTCTCAAAGGGTTATTAGAGATAGGAGATAAACAGTCACTAGTTCAGAAAGCATTAATTAAATATTTATTTGAAACAGGTTTAATAACTATGGCAATGGCAGTGCATGCTGATGCAGTAGCTGGTACGTCCGCGAATCCTTGCTACTTTGTTACCATATTTCTCCTGTTTTAGCTTTGTTGCACTGGCTCCCTGTAAAATCCAGTAGACTTAAGACCTTCCTCTTTGATAAAGTTTATAATTAGGGCTGGCTCAGGTTGCCCGGACCAGCCCATAGTCACGCTGACATAAGTTTAACCTGCCGGGGGACTTTCTATAGGGATCAGAGAGCAGTGGGACTAAAACTACTCTCTGACCTTTATATATAAGCCATAATAACTGATTAGTGACCCTAGTTTCGTTAGTGTGTATAATCCTGGAGCACAAGTTTCTTGTGCTCAGCTAAAATCCTCGTCCATGTGACGGGGAGGAGGGGGAGGTGGCAGAGCTTTCAGCCGGATCCGGTGGGGGTGGTTTTGAGTCCGTGCAGACCTGCCACTTTGGCTCTGCTTCCTCTGTCTTTCTTTCTTTTCTGTGACTGCTCTCTGGCATTCATATTTAAGTTGTAATTGCTGATCAGTGACTCTGGATCCTCATTGACTGCTTATCCTTTTTACTGCTCACCACCTGTGGTCTGTTGAACTATGCCAATCCTGTTGCCTCTCCGGAGCATTTCTGCTCCCTTGTTTCCTAGCTTTCCCGGATCCTGGCCGCAACCCTGGCTGTGTCTGATTGTGGTGATATCTGTGCTGATGCTGTGACCCTGCCACGGACGTAATTTTAGGGGGGGACGCAGGGGACATGTCCCCTGCACTTTTTCAAAACGCCGTTTTTGTCCCCTGCAGTTTTTACCGTCCAAAAACATTGTACACTATATTAAACTGAGGACACGTCAGGCACTAGGACCAAGCAGAAAACGGCCGCTAAAGCTGAAGCCTGTTTAGACCGCCCACACACTCCTCGATTGGCTCTGCCGTTTCTGTGTGATTGGCCATCCCCCCCGTCACTCAATCAGGTTGTAAACCAACAGGATTTGTACACTGGTTTGCTAGTTGCCCGAGACAGGAGCTCCCGACTCGAGCTTCCTGGTAATCTGCTGCTGCCTGTAGGCTAAGTTGTTGAACATCATGTTGGACGTTTGTTCTGCCTGGGTCACGTCAGCAAGACGGATTGTAATGTTAGAGATTTCATTTACACTAATGTTTAATTTATGTCCATGTGCTATCTATGTTGTGAATCGCGTGTGTGCGTGCGGCGTGCGGCGTGCGGCGTGCCTCTGTGTGGTGTGTGTGCGTGTGTGTGCGCGTGTCTGGTGTGTGTGTGTGTGTGTGTTGTGTTTGTGTGGTAAATAGGCGCAGCCAGGATGTCCAAAAAAGGAAAATGGACATTAGAGACTTCTTTAGAAGTCAAAGTGTAAGTTCAAATTATAGGCTACCTATCCTGCAACACCTTCCCACTTCACCTCCCAATAAAGCAGCATTCACTGCAAGATCGTCCTCATCATTTACAAAGCTCTCAATAATCTTGTAAAGTGTCTGTGAGTTTTGAAGTGCTGATAAATAAAATGTATTAGCCTACTGTAAAACCTCAACAATGCAGAGATTTTTTTTAAAACTTATATTTAATGCCAAAGAGATAGCCTACACTTTTGATTATTTTTATTCATTATTTTCATGTGTGTTGAAAGGCAGCAACTGTTTTTAAAAAACACCAACAATGAAAGATTTAGGGAAAAATACAATAAAACCTCAGATTACAAATGTGATTTTATACGTCCATACTCATGATAATTGTGAAACTAAGATTTTTTCTCTATAACCATGTCATCAAAATTGATTATTGTTACACCGCAAATTGTCACACTGTTCATGTCATGCATCAATATATTTTTGTCAGGTGATGGATAGTACAGACGCAGAAGGAGATACTGGAGGAGGTAGAGCAGGAGAGGCTGGAGGAGATGGAGGAGGTAGAGGAAGAGAAGCTGGAGGAGGTAGAGGAGGTCTGAACATGGGGTCAAATGCACACTGAGAAGACTGGTCCTGGACGGAGGGACTGAGCGAGTCGCAGCAGATTCATGAAACAGAAGAGGCAGTAGTTGCTCAGGGAGAGGAGGAGAGGCTGGAGGTCAACAGGTGGGTTGAAAGAATAAACATTAGGCAAGTGGATTAAGCATTGTGACAGATTCCAGTCAGAGAAACTCAGTGTAGGGAAGGATCTTGACATTTGGAGTTTCTTGAGGAAATGGAATGTCCTTAACAATTAGTAATTCATTAAAATAAATTGCTCATAGATATTGCAGGCATGCAGACTGCTGTAGATTATCTGAAGACAGCTCAGCCAGGGTCAACAGAGGGAAGGATTCAAACAGATCTTTGACAGGGCAACAGAGCTGGTCAGATCACTAAACTTCAGCCCAATTGAAATGCCTCGTATCCGCAGGCCACCGAAACGCCTACATTTCCTGGCGAAGTTTCAAGAATGCCCCTGCAGCTTCATTTGACTACTTCAGAAAGGAGTCCTGTGCTTCCAGATTACTGTGACAAAGCAGATTGCAATTCAAGAGCGGTTTCATCAAAAAGCCTGAAGTTTTCCAAATTGGAGAATCAGCTTTTAACGGAAAAAGTGAGGCCATGTGGACTACAGTATCCAGAAAGATTAACAGGAATTGGATGTCCCAGCTTTTAGCCATGTTCAAATCACAAAAACAAGGGCATGCTTGAAGCACAGAAGCTGAGCAGACATTCCTGAGAGACATGCTAGCCTGAAGTCAGAGGTCTTTTTGAATCAGGTGGAGGTCCTTGTGAGGCTGTTGTTGGTTGTTCCAACATCGTCATGCTGAAGCTGAGAGGAGTTTCAGCGCACTGAGGAGGTTAAAGACCTGGCTTCGCAACTGCAAAATGAAGCAGAATGGCAAACAATGTGGCAGTTTGTCACATACACCAAGAAAGGGTTGACGCCTTGGACTTTGAAAAAACTCTGCCAGTGATAGAAGACAAAATGTGTTTGGAAGCTTTGGATGAGTTGATTATGTTGACCTTCCTGTGGTCTTTGGGCAAATTTACCTTGTTCACTTTTCATTTGTCAAAAAGAGGATTTAAAGAGGATTATAATTGAAGTGCCCCTCACCTGAGCAAAACCACCTTATGTGGTGGAGGGGTTTGCGTGTCCCAGTGATCCTAGGAGCTCAGTTGGGTCGGGGGCTTCATGCCCCTGGTAGGGTCACCCATGGCAAACAGGTCCTAGGGGAGGGAAGACAAAGTGTCAGCTCACAAGATCACCCTTTGATTGACCTCCTTCCCGTGGTCCTCACCGGCCGTAATTTGAGGAGCCGTAGGGGTCGGGTGCAATGTGAGCTGGGCAGCAGCCGAAGGCGGGGACCTTGGCGGTCCGATCCTCGGCTGCAGAAACTAGCTCTGGGGATGCATGGCTTGGCTCTGGAACCAGTCTTCTTGAGAGGGGATGGACTGTGTCTTCTACTCTGGAGTTGCCACTGGTGAGAGGCGCCGGGCAGGGGTGGCAATACTTATTGAGGCTCGGTGCCTGCACGTTGGAGTTTACGCCGGTGAATGAGAGGGTAGCCTCCCTCCGCCTTGGGGTTGGGGGACGGATCCTGACTGTTGTTTGTGCCTATGGTCCAAACAGCAGTTCAGCGTATCCACCCTTTTTGGAGTCCTTAGAGGGGGTGCTGGAGAGTGTTCCTTCTGGGGACAAATCTCGTTCTGCTGGGGGACTTCAACGCTCACGTTGGCAACGACAGTGAGACCTGGAGGGGTGTGATCGGGAGGAATGGCCCCCCCGATCTGAACCCGAGTGGTGTTTTGTTATTGGATTTCTGTGCTCGCCACAGATTGTCCATAACGAACACCATGTTCAAGCATAAGGGTGTCCATATGCGCACTTGGCATCAGGACACCCTAGGCCGCAGTTCAATGATCGACTTTGTAGTCGTATCGTTGGACTTGCGGCCTTATGTCTTGAACACTCGGGTGAAGAGAGGGGCGGAGCTGTCAACCGATCACCACCTGGTGGTGAGTTGGCTCCGATGGTGGGGGAGGACGCCGGTCAGACCTGGCAGACCCAAACGCATAGGTCTGCTGGGAACGTCTGGCAGAGTCTCCCGTCAGAAGGAGCTTCAACTCCCACCTCTGGAAGAGCTTCGACCATGTCCCGGGGGAAGCTGGGACATTGAGTCCGAGTGGCCCGTGTTCCGTGACTCCGACCGGTGCTGTGGCCGTAAGGTGGTTGGTGCCTGTCGGGGCAGCAACACCCGAACCCGCTGGTGGATACCAGCGGTAAAGGGGTGCCGTCAAGCTGAAGAAGGAGTCCTATCGGGCCTTCTTGGCCTGTGGGACTCCGGAGGCAGGACAGGTACCGACAGGCCAGCGGAGTGCGGCGGCGGCGGTCGCCGAAGCGAAAACCTGGGCATGGGACAAAAGTTCGGCGAGGCCATGGAAAACGACTTTCCGATGGCTTCGAAGAGGTTCTGGACCACCATCCGGCGTCTCAGGAGGGGGAAACAGTACTCTGTCAACACTGTGTATTGTGGCGACGGGGCGCTGCTGACCTCGACTTCGGGATGTTGTGGAAGGAATACTTCGAAGACCTCCTCAATCCCACCGACACGCCTTCCGTTGGGGAAGCAGGGCCTAGGGGGGGACCGGGGGTGGGCTCCTCTATCTCTGGGGCTGAGGTTACCGAGGTGGTCAAAAAGCTCCTCGGTGGCAGGGCCCGGGGGGTGGACCCCGCCCGGAGTTCCTCAAGGCCCTGGATGTTGTGGGGCTGTCGTGGCTGACACGACTCTGCAACATTGCGTGGACATCGGGGGCAGTGCCCTTGGACTGGCAGACTGGGGTGGTGGTCCCTCTTTTCAAGAAGGGGGACCGGAGGGTGTGTTCCAACTACAGGGGGATCACACTCCTCAGCCTCCCTGGTAAGGTCTATTCGGGGGTACTAGAGAGGAGGGTCCGCCGGACAGTCGAACCCCGGATTCAGGAGGAGCAATGCTGTTTTCACCCCGGTCGTGGAACTGTGGACCAGCTCTGGACCCTTGGCAGGATCCTTGAGGGTGCTTGGGAGTTTGCCCAACCAGTCCACATGTGCTTTGTGGACTTGGAGAAGGCATTCGACCGTGTCCCTCGGGGAGTCCTGTGGGGGGTTCTCTGGGAATATGGGGTTTCGGACTCCCTGATACGGGCTGTCCGTTCCCTGTATGACCGGTGCCGGAGCTTGGTCCGCATTGCCGGCAGTAAGTCGAACTCGTTTCCGGTGAGGGTTGGACTCCGCCAGGGCTGCCCTTTGTCACCGATTCTGTTCATAACTTTTATGCCGGTGCGGCGTCTGCAGTAATGCGGACGCTGCACCGGTCTGTCGTGGTGAAGAGGGAGCTGAGCCGAAAGGCAAAGCTCTCGATTTACCAGTCGATCTTCATTCCTACCCTCACCTATGGTCATGAGCTTTGGGTAGTGACCGAAAGAACAAGATCGCGGGTACAGGCGGCCGAAATGAGTTTCCTCCGTAGGGTGGCTGGGCTCTCCCTTAGAGATAGGGTGAGAAGCTCGGTCATCCGGGAGGAGCTCGGAGTAGAGCCGCTGCTCCTCCGCATTGAGAAGAGCCAGATGAGGTGGCTCGGGCATCTAATTAGGATGCCTCCAGGACGCCTCCCTGGTGAGGTGTTCAGGGCACGTCCCACCGGTAGGAGGCCCCGGGGAAGACCCAGGACACGCTAGAGAGACTGGCACGTCTCTCAGCTGGCCTGGGAACGCCTCAGGGTCCCCCCGGGAAGAGCTGGATGAAGTGGCTGGGGAGAGGGAAGTCTGGGTTTCCCTGCTTAGGCTGCTGCCCCCGCGACCCGACCCCGGATAAGCGGAAGAAAATGGATGGATGGATAATTGTTGCACTCATTTCAAATAAAATTGATGGTCACTGCTGATAATAGCACCACTGGGTGGTGCTATTAAAATGAGATTTGTTTACCATATATTCCAAAAATAAATGTAAAATTAGTATTACTGAGTTGGAGTGAAGTTGACTAACAATGTGACACACAGAATTTGGTGATAATATTTTGTTACATGCTTTACAACCAGTCAAACCAAAAAATGGGAGCAGTAAACTAAAAAGTAACAAATAAAAAACTAGAAGAACTGCTAGAAAACACAGTAAAAGAGTCTGAGTTTTATTAAAAATACTTGTGTCCCCCCCACCTCTAAAATCAAAATTTCGTCCATGGACCCTGCCTTTGGTTGTGCTCGTGCAGTGGCTGCACTTATACTATATCCCCCAACTCGCCCTGATCGTGGTCTTGTCCTGGTTGCGCCATTGCTGTTATCTTGCCTTTGGACATCTCTGACACGCCTTCGTTGGGGAAGCAGGGGGCCCCTATCAATATATGCATGAGACTCTTGCATGAGACACCCACGGTATCATCATAGAGTGCATTTGATAATTTCACACCTATCATTATTGTAATATGACATGAGTGTGTTTCCACTGTTGCTGTGCTTCTCTCCCCTCTCTCCCCCCTCCCCCTCTCTCTTCCTCTTCCCTTTTTGCCACTGTCATGGTGTATACCTGCCTGCCTGCCTCCTCTTCCTCCCCTGCTGCCAGTACTTTTCCACTCACCCTCCTTCTGCTCACTCCACCTGCAAACCACGCCCACCCCCACAGCCTGCTCACCTCACAGCTGCAACTGATCACCAATCAACCCAGCATATAAACCACTCCAGCACACTCACTCTCTGCCAGATTGTTCTTCAGCATTATGCGAGACTCTCCAGCGTTATTCTGCCAGATCTTCCGTTGCCGACTCTGCCTGTCCCCGACCAACTCTCCTCACCTGACTCCTCGTGTACCTACCTGCCTTCCGTCCCTGACCACGTGCTCAGCTTCGGCGTTTCGGAATCCTGACTGCTCTCCTGGTTACATCTCCTCTGCCTGGCTTCGACAATCCTTCTGCTCTCTCCTCATCGGTACTGCTGCCATCGCGGACTGCTTTCCTGGTTACGGAACTCCTGCCTGCCCTCGACTATCCCTGTGCTGAACCGACGACGATCACTCACCACGTGTTGTCGGCTCGACGGGCTACGGGGGCTTCCTGCTCTCCAGCTGCAGCAACTGCAAGGTTCGTGTCTTCTCTTCGTGGGATTCCCAGAGACTGTGTTTGGGCTCTCAGCCTGAAGAATGAACTTTTCACATCATTGACTTTGAGCAGATTTGACTTTAATTGTGTTGGTTTAAATAAAGTTTATTACCAACCGTCCCTGAGCATCAGAGTACTGCATTTGGGTCCAATACACACCCGTTTCAGCCACAACTGTATTTCATTTGTTATTTACGACATCTATTGCACATCTGTCCATCCTGGAAGAGGGATCCCTCATCATTCTCTGCCACTCTTCCTGAGGTTTCTTCCTTTTTTTTTCCTGTTACAGAGGTTCTTTTTCGGGTTCGAGTTTTTCATTGGGTGATGTGAGGGTCTAAGGGGAGAGGGATGTCGTACACTGTAAAGCCCTCTGAGGCAAACCATGTTTTGTGATAATGGGCTCTATTAAAAAAAAACAAAAACAAAAAAAAAACAGCTTTGTTGCAAATTGCATATTTACATGGCCTATTGTACTGCTTGTTGTGAGGCAAGTTGGAGGTAATCAAACATCAGATATCACTTTATTCTTTCAACATAGCCGGGCTGGAAACTCACTACACCTAAACTCACACTGCGAACAGCGTCTCCTCTCACACTCACACCTGGTGCAGCAGGAGAGAGGGGGGATACGCTGGCTTGATGACCGCTTACAGCGGAGTTTTGCGGTTACTCTGAAGAGCGGGCATAGGAATAAATGATATATTTCCTCCTTTTTTTTCCCTGATGATCTAAATAAGTCACTAAATCTGTCTCTTGTTGCCTTTTCAATTCAATATTACACCGCTGAGAGAGTCCAAAAAGCTGCATAATAGCATTAAAGTTGATACCTTAGTAGTCCTCTCTCCTATCACCCTGGGGACCTAAGATCGTCTTGTTTGTTTGTTTTTGGACGTGAAAATGTTGTTTTGTTACATCCGTAACAGTGTCCCTACATTATAACAGTGAAAACAACGATTGACGAAAAATCTCAATGGCGGGGAAAGAGTAGGGTTAGCTATCGCCAGGTCAGTTACACCAGCCAGGAACTTTTCAGCAGCTAATTCAACGACAATGAGGTCCCCCGGGAAGAGCTGGATGAAGTGGCTGGGGAGAGGGAAGTCTGGGTTTCCCTGCTGAGGCTGCTGCCCCCGCGACCCGACCCCGGATAAGCGGAAGAAAATGGATGGATGGATAATTGTTGCACTCATTTCAAATAAAATTGATGGTCACTGCTGGATGATGGACATTTTATTTCCCCCCACCTGTGATATTCCTAGGTCAGTTTGACCTGCTCACCACTGGGTGGTGCTATTAAAATGAGATTTGTTTACCATATATTCCAAAAATAAATGTAAAATTAGTATTACTGAGTTGGAGTGAAGTTGACTAACAATGTGACACACAGAATTTGGTGATAATATTTTGTTACATGCTTAACAACCAGTCAAACCAAAAAATGGGAGCAGTAAACTAAAAAGTAACAATAGAAAACTAGAAGAACTGCTAGAAAACACAGTAAAAGAGTCTGAGTTTTATTAAAAATACTTGTGTCCCCCCCACCTCTAAAATCAAAATTTCGTCCATGGACCCTGCCTTTGGTTGTGCTCGTGCAGTGGCTGCACTTATACTATACCCCCAACTCGCCCTGATCGTGGTCTTGGTCCTGGTTGCGCCATTGCTGTTATCATGCCTTTGGACATCTCCCTATCAATATATGCATGAGACTCTTGCATGAGACACCCACAGTATCATCATAGAGTGCATTTGATAATTTCACACCTATCATTATTGTAATATGACATGAGTGTGTTTCCACTGTTGCTGTGCCTCTCTCCCCCTCTCTCCCCCTCCCCCCTCTCTCTTCCTCTTTCCTTTTTGCCACTGTCATGGTGTATACCTGCCTGCCTGCCTCCTCCTCCTCCCCTGCTGCCAGTACTTTTCCACTCACCCTCCCTCTGCTCACTCCACCTGCAAACCACGCCCACCCCCACAGCCTGCTCACCTCACAGCTGCAACTGATCACCAATCAACCCAGCATATAAGCCACTCCAGCACACTCACTCTCTGCCAGATTGTTCTTCAGCATTATGCGAGACTCTCCAGCGTTATTCTGCCAGATCTTCCGACGCCGACTCTGCCTGTCCCCGACCAACTCTCCTCACCTGACTCCTCGTGTACCTACCTGCCTTCCGTCCCTGACCACGTGCTCAGCTTCGGCGTTTTGGAATCCTGACTGCTCTCCTGGTTACATCTCCTCTGCCTGGCTTCGACAATCCTTCTGCTCTCTCCTCATCGGTACTGCTGCCATCGCGGACTGCTTTCCTGGTTACGGAACTCCTGCCTGCCCTCGACTATCCCTGTGCTGAACCGACGACGATCACTCACCACGTGTTGTGGGCTCGACGGGCTACGGGGCTTCCTGCTCTCCAGCTGCAGCAACTGCAAGGTTCGTGTCTTCTCTTCGTGGGATTCCCAGAGACTGTGTTTGGGCTCTCAGCCTGAAGAACGAACTTTTCACATCATTGACTTTGAGCAGATTTGACTTTAATTGTGTTGGTTTAAATAAACTGTACAGTACACTGTAAAGCCCTCTGAGGCAAACAATGTTTTGTGATAATGGGCTCTATTAAAAAAAACAAAAAAAAAAACAGCTTTGTTGCAAATTGCATATTTACATGGCCTATTGTACTGCTTGTTGTGAGGCAAGTTGGAAGTAATCAAACATCAGATATCACTTTATTCTTTCAACATAGCCGGGCTGGAAACTCACTACACCTAAACTCACACTGCGTCTCCTCTCACACTCACACCTGGTGCAGCAGGAGAGAGGGGGGATACGCTGGCTTGATGACCGCTTACAGCGGTGTTTTGCGGTTACTCTGAAGAGCGGGCATAGGAATAAATGATGATATATTTCCTCCTTTTTTTCCCTGATGATCTAAATAAGTCACTAAATCTGTCTCTTGTTGCCTTTTCAATATTACACCGCTGAGAGAGTCCAAAAAGCTGCATAATAGCATTAAAGTCGATACCTTAGTAGTCCTCTCCTCCTATCACCCTGGGACCTAAGATCGTCTTGTTCGTTTGTTTTTGGACGTGGAAATGTTGTTTTGTTACATCCGTAACAGTGTCCCTACATTATAACAGTGAAAACAACGATTGACGAAAAATCTCAATGGCGGGGAAAGAGTAGGGTTAGCTATCGCCAGGTCAGTTACACCAGCCAGGAACTTTTCAGCAGATAATTCAATGACAATGAGGTTAAACATAGATTAGGGGAGAGTGTCTCGCAATAAGCTTGGGTAAATTGACTCACCTGCAGTTTCTTGGCAATTGTGGATATTTTTATTTCTATCCAGTTCTTAGTATTACTGGCGTATTATATGACAAGTTAAACAAAATGTGTACACGTCAATTAAAGCAGTTGTTCATCAGACATAATTATACAGCACGGGAGCTCATTTTCTGTAGTTAGCTATTTTCTTGTCATATATTTATAGATTGTGCATTTACTACAGAGTGGTACAAATAATCATAAAAATAACAGCATTGAATTTGACCTGTTCAGTGTAAATGAAAATTATAGTGTAGATTAAGCAAGCTGCTTTTGTCGTACAGTACAGTAACTGCTAACTCCAATCTTTGCTCACTACAATTTACAAGTAGCTTGCCCAACATTGGGGTCAAGGCTCCCTCTCCCTTTTTTATCTGATATTGTGTGTTTTTGTTGCTTCTGTGACAATACTCTGAAGAAAGAGACTTGATGTAATCCACATTGTCTTTAGACTTTAGAGGGAATTATCACCCAAAAATGAAAATTTAGTCATCAAATTCTACATAGCAATACTGCTGCTTTCATGCTTCATGGCACATCATCTTTCCTCCTCTCTCTACAAACTGCAAAAATGTAATCTAGCCTAACTAAGTTAACCAGGTAAATAAGCTAACTGTAGACCTTCCAAGATCATATGTCATAAATGAATGAATGAAATTAGTAATGTCTTTTAACAGATTTGGCCATCCAAGTTTCCCAGTTCGCCAATTAGTGCTAAAAAAGTATTCTTTATTGCTAGTAACTAATTGCTTTATTTTGCAGTAGTTTACGCATACAATTGGCTTCTGAGTGTAGAGCTCACTTGTTAGCTGGCAAATAGCACAAGTAATGTTTCACAGGATACCAGTTGTGTTGTTGTGGTTGATAACTAACATGCATGATTTAAACTTTTAGCCAGCTAGCTATACTCCCTCATTTATTTTAATGTAATGTTACTTTGTTGTACATTTTTGTCTGAGCCTTTCAGCACCTAACATTAATGTTAATCATTCAGCTGTGTGCAAGAAAATGGGTGATTCATTTCTTGCTGCCTTGAGGGACGGAGGGATACCTGAGAAGAACTTGGAGAAAATTACCCAAGACAATGTAAATCATATCTGACCAAACCTTTTAGACATCTGTTAATAATAATAATATTAAACTTTATTCATAGAGCACTTTTCATACATAGAGGACTTTTCATGCAGCTCAAAGTCCTCCATGATAAAACACGCACTCAAAGATGTGACAATCAAAAGACAGGTTGTGAGTAAACAAGATATAAAAGTTAAAGAATAAAGTACAGAGATCAGTAAGAACAGTAAAAATAAGAGAACTGATATAAAATCATATTTACAAGAATTGTATTCATTAAAATCCAGACTAAATAAATAGGCTTTTGGTTGTTTAAAAATGAGACAGACACAGAGCTGCTACTCTTGTAGCTTTTGGAAGGGTATTCCATAATTTTGGCGCATAGTTATAAAAAGCTGCATTGCCTATTTCCTTGTGTGTCTAATTTTTGTGTATTTAAAAACCCAGCAGCAGAAGATCTGAGATCTTGTGAAGGATTATAAAACGAATCATTAAGAAAAAACTGCTAATACAAAGTTTCCTCTTTAAATGTAGATATACCTCATCAGATGTAGATATACCTCGTCCTAAACACCTACTAATGCGAGGACCATCTTTAAACTGAGGGGATTTTTTTTTTAAATTACATTTCTGAGGGCCTAAGAGCGCTTGTTGTCTCAATCAAATTTACATAAATGTAAGAAGTGGAAAAAATAATGTTTTATAGGTTTGATATGGCAAAATGGTTTGAAAGTGCCACCTCCTCTCTGCTGTCCCACTGAGCCAATGCAAACTCTTTACTGTAAAGGCATGCTTTTGGCCATTTCATTATTTCAGTTTGATATTGAAATACTGAAATATATAGAAACCCTTTACATAGTTGTGAAAAGAATGTACATTTTTTGTGGTGGACTTAAATTCACTGAGTTTCATCTCTGAAAGGAACTACTGTTAAATGTCATTTGATCTACTTTTAAGTTTTTTAAGTATGGTCTTCACTATAAATAAGAAATTGGATTATCTTTTGGCCATATGTTAGACACAGGAGGCGACATTTATCTCTGTGCGGTGTCCAAAACACTTTCAATAGGTGTCAACCTATTGGTGACATGTAATGAGGCTGTGACTGCAACTCATCTTGATGTGCAAAGGATTTGCGCACCTGTTCAATGCTGCTTTATAATTTGAGTTTTTGTTTTGACCCTGACAGGTGGACCAAGATGTTGTCAGGATGATAGATGAGGAAACCCTGTCCAAGTATATTCCTCCATCACATTTAAAAAAAAAAATAGAGAATGGAAAGAAAATATTATTTCCCATTTGGGAAATCTCCAAAAGGGAGAGTTGAGGATTTTGACTTTACACTTTGTGTTATGGGCTCAGAAGAGTCCTTACATGGCACAGTCACCATTGGGAAATTGTATGAAACAACTCATCATTAAACACTGAGGTTGTACATTTGTTCAAGTAAAAGAGAAAACAATGATTCAGATTTAAGTGACTCACCAGTGCACAGCAGAGTCCCCAACCTCACCTTCCCCACATTCTCCCATATCTTCCCCCCATACCATATCACCTCAGTCCTCTTCCAGTTCTTTGTCCTTCAACAGTCCTTTGTCCAGCTCTTTTCCTGTCATGTGTGCAAGTGCACCAGTAACCTTAAATTCTTATCCCAGCCCAACTTCTTAGACACCTGAACTATCTCTGGTTCAGATATTGGAGCAATCCCTTTATGAGGAAGTTTTTTGTTCGTTGGCAATGAAGGAAACATTTTATTTGATGCTCTCTGTGACACTCTTATTTATGTGCCTACTTCTCCTGAGCAGCAGGAGTCAGATTATGTTTTCGAAGCAACAGAGATTGAGAATCCTGAGACTGAAGTTACAAGTTCCAACCCTGTGCCCACAAACAGTGAATCAGATGCTTACCTTGAGAGTGAGTCAGCAGCACTTGAAACTATAAATCAGGAAACAAGTTCCAGCCACACCTCAACATCCAGTTTATGTGAATGTATCTGTGAGAATTTCTTGGAGAATACAGAGAATATTGTAGAGAAGCAGCCCATTACTATTCGTGCAGAGCATTGTGTTTCGGACATGAGAATATACAAGATGCCAACATTGAATTTAGGCATGTATTTCAGAATGGTGAGTTGGAGACTGGAGTTGGACGCGGGTTATTTATGGACTCTCTTACTGATTTCTGAAACAATTTCTATGGAACCAGAACCTCAGGAACCACATAAAAGATCCTCAATTTACATCCTGCTTTCTGAACAGGAGTGGAAAGCTGCCCAGATTGTGGCATCTGGATGGCAGATGTTTAAATACTTACCTATTCAACTTGCTCTGGTATTTCTTTACGAAGCCCTTTCCATATCTTCATAGACCTGTGGCCTAATGGAGACATTTTTCAACTACATTAGTCCCACTGAGGAAGATGCACTTTCAGAAGCTTTGAATGATTTTGAGGGAGCTGATATGGACCAGCTCACCATTCTGATCAGTCACAACTGCACTACTCTGCCAACAAAACAAAATTTACCACGATTGTTGGAAGAAATTGCACTCAAGGAGCTGGTGCAACAAGCAACATTTATAGTAGACTCCTGGAAACCAGTCCTGAATTGGGGAGTCTGAGTGGTGGACTGCTGGACGAGATTCTTGCTAATCATCAGCCAAAGGCAAGAAGTATCACAAAATACATAGATTTTCCAAAGTCAATGACACCAACAGAGAAGGCCACCTCTCATCATCTTCTGAGATTTGTCAGAGAACTTGTGAAGAGAGCGCTTGGGCTGTTCCTTAGATTCTACACTGGTTGTAACCTTTTTCTGTCAAAGACCATCAAGGTTGCATTCACAGACATTGTTATGTCTGAGGCCACCAGACCACCTGAGGCCTATGCCTGTACTTGTGTCCTGGAACTTGCAACCAGCTACAGCACTTTTTCAGATTTCAGGTCAGAGTTTCTGTGGCAAAGCGGAATAAGGGTGATGGTTATGATCTAAACAGTCTGTGATAAAGTAAAGACCTTGAAATGGTCATGGCTGAGATGATTTCATAACAGGAAATTGCACTGAATGTGCACATGTGTACAACACACAGGGAGCAAGTATAGGTCAATCTGCCTAACTGTATTAGCCACAAGGTGTCAGTACAACAATGTCATGAGCACAACAGCGATACGCCGGGGATCCAGAGGGTTGCAATCCATTCCTGACTAACTGCTCAATCCTGTTCGCTCTGCAGCCGCTCACATTCGCCACAGAGGCAGCCAGAGTCGCCTTCACCATCAACCATCTCACTGGTCGAGCACGCCTGTGGGGAACAGCGGAGTGGGAGAGGGGCACGCCGGCTTGCATGTCTTTTTCTGCTTTCGCTGAGGAGCTTCGTAAGGTTTTTGGACCGGTTCCTGTGGGTCCCGACGCCACCGGGGGACTCCTGAGTCAATGGCAGGGCAACCGGACGGTGGCCGATTTCGCCATCGAGTTCAGGACGAAGGCTCGACAGAGTGACTGGAACTCGGCGGCCCAATGTGACGCCTTCCTCAATGGACTAGCTCCTTATATCAAAGATGAACTGGTCTCATTCGATCTCCCTTCCTCACTAAACGGCCTAATCGAACTCACCACCCCATTAGACCGTCGCATCCAGGCGAGGAGAAGGGAGCAGATCCGGGAGGGTGGTGCTCGTCGGGGTCAGAACGTCACGCATGGGTCTCCTGCACCCGTCAGTCCTCCTTCAGACCCAGTTATGGGAGGAGCAGAGCCCATGCAGTTGGGACACACCCGGCTAACCACAGAGGAACGGGAGAGACGACGACGGGGAAACCTGTGTCTCTACTGTGGACAGGCCGGCCACTTCGTCTCCAGATGTCCGGTAAAAGGGCGGGCTCAGCAGTAGAGGGGGGCATTCTGCTGAGCCGTTTTCAGAACTCTGTTCCCAATCCTCGCCCCCTATTCCATGTCCAGCTCCAGCTTAAAGAGGGTTCCCACACCCTAGCTACATTTATTGACTCTGGGGCCGACGTCAACTTGATGGACAAGGAGCTCGCTTGTCAGCTGGGGATGAAGCAGGTCCCTCTTCCTCGCCCCTTGCCGGCCAGCGCCTTGGATGGTCATCTCCTGGAAACAGTAACTCACCAGACGGCCCCCGTTCCCATGTTACTGGCTGGGAGACATCATGAGACCATCCAGTTCCACATTCTGGATTCCCCGCAGAGGGTTGCAATCCATTCCTGACTAACTGCTCAATCCTGTTCGCTCTGCAGCCGCTCACATTCGCCACAGAGGCAGCCAGAGTCGCCTTCACCATCAACCATCTCACTGGTCGAGCACGCCTGTGGGGAACAGCAGAGTGGGAGAGGGGCACGCCGGCTTGCGTGTCTTTTTCTGCTTTCGCTGAGGAGCTTCGTAAGTTTTTGGACCGGTTCCTGTGGGTCCCGACGCCACCGGGGGACTCCTGAGTCAATGGCAGGGCAACCGGACGGTGGCCGATTTCGCCATCGAGTTCAGGACGAAGGCTCGACAGAGTGACTGGAACTCGGCGGCCCAATGTGACGCCTTCCTCAATGGACTAGCTCCTTATATCAAAGATGAACTGGTCTCATTCGATCTCCCTTCCTCACTAGACGGTCTAATCGAACTCACCACCCGATTAGACCGTCGCATCCAGGCGAGGAGAAGGGAGCAGATCCGGGAGGGTGGTGCTCGTCGGGGTCAGAACGTCACGCATGGGTCTCCTGCACCCGTCAGTCCTCCTTCAGACCCAGTTATGGGAGGAGCGGAGCCCATGCAGTTGGGACACACCCGGCTAACCACAGAGGAACGGGAGAGACGACGACGGGGAAACCTGTGTCTCTACTGTGGACAGACCGGCCACTTCGTCTCCAGATGTCCGGTAAAAGGGCGGGCTCAGCAGTAGAGGGGGGCATTCTGCTGAGCCGTTTTCAGAACTCTGTTCCCAATCCTCGCCCCCTATTCCATGTCCAGCTCCAGCTTAAAGAGGGTTCCCACACCCTAGCTACATTTATTGACTCTGGGGCCGACGTCAACTTGATGGACAAGGAGCTCGCTTGTCAGCTGGGGATGAAGCAGGTCCCTCTTCCTCGTCCCTTGCCGGCCAGCGCCTTGGATGGTCATCTCCTGGAAACAGTAACTCACCAGACGGCCCCCGTTCCCATGTTACTGGCTGGGAGACATCATGAGACCATCCAGTTCCACATTCTGGATTCCCCGAGACTGCCATTGATCCTCGGGTACCCTTGGCTTCGCCGCCACAACCCGCATATAGACTGGTCCATGGGTTTGATTTTGTCTTGGGCCCCATCCTGTCAACAGATCTGTCTGCAGCGACCAGTTTCTCCCACGCCACCCACCAGTTCCTGCTCCGTTCCTGACCTGTCCATGGTGCCTGCAGAATATCTCGACTACAGCGAGGTGTTTAATAAAGCAAGGGCCACTTCTCTGCCTCCGCACCGAGCCTATGACTGCGCCATCGACCTCCTGCCTGGTTCGGTTCCTCCCAAGGGCCGTCTCTACTCCCTGTCTGCACCAGAAAGGGAGGCCATGGAGACATATATTAATGACTCGTTGGCCACCGGAATCATCTGGCCCCTGCAGGGGCTGGGTTCTTCTTCGTGGGAAAGAAAGATGGTTCTCTGTGGCCCTGCATCGACTACCGGGGTCTGAACGAGATCACCATCAAAAACCGTTATCCTCTCCCTCTCATCGCCTCGGCCTTTGAACTATTACAAGATGCCACGATCTTTACTAAGCTGGATCTCCGCAACGCCTACCATCTGGTACAAGTCCGAGAGGGAGACAAATGGAAAACAGCCTTTAATACTCCTACTGGTCACTACGAGTATTTGGTGATGCCGTTCGGGCTCACTAACACCCCAGCTGTCTTCCAAGCCCTAATCAACGACGTTCTCAGGAACTTGTTGAACAAGTACGTCTTCGTCTACCTCGACGACATCCTGATCTTCTCCCGCTCAAAAGAGGAGCACATTCACCATGTCCAGACTGTTCTGCAGCTCCTCTTAAAGAATTCCCTGTTTGTAAAGGCGGAAAAGTGCGAATTCCACGCCAGTTCCATCTCCTTCCTTGGATACATCATTGGACACAACCGAATGGAAATGGATCCTGCCAAGGTCTCCGCTGTGTCCTCCTGGCCTGTTCCCGACTCCCGCAAGCAACTGCAGCGTTTCCTGGGGTTCGCCAATTTCTACCGCAGTTTCATTCGAGGTTACAGCACTTTGGCGGCTCCTCTCTCTGCCCTCACCTCGTCCAAGGTGCCATTCCGATGGTCCCCGGCTGCTAACGAGGCCTTCCAAGATCTAAAGAGATGCTTCAGTTCGGCACCCATCCTCCTCATTCCCGACCCCGAGAGACAGTTCGTGGTGGAGGTCGACGCCTCGGATGTGGGAGTGGGGGCTGTTCTCTCTCAACGTTCAGCGGAGGATGGAAAGCTGCACCCATGCGCCTTCTTCTCCCGGCGTCCGTCCCCTGCGGAAAAGAACTATGACATTGGTAACCGCGAGCTATTAGCGGTCAAGCTGGCGTTGGAGGAGTGGCGCCATTGGCTAGAGGGCACCAATGTTCCCTTCCTCGTGTGGACAGACCACAAGAACCTGGAATACATTAGGTCCGCCAAGAGACTGAATTCTCGCCAGGCCCGATGGGCCCTGTTCTTCACACGCTTTTCATTTACCCTCTCCTATCGTCCCGGCTCCCGCAACGTCAAGCCTGACGCGCTGTCCCGGCAGTTTCTGGAGGAGGAGGAAGACTCGTCTCAGCCTGACAGTATTCTTCCCACCTCTCGTGTCCTAGCAGCTCTCACCTGGGCGATAGAGGAGCGGATAAGGTCTGCGTTGGAGGATCAGCCGGGCCCCAGTTCCTGTCCTCAAGATCGTCTATTTGTTCCGCTGGAATTCAGGTCCGAGGTTCTGCAGTGGGCCATGCCTCCCGCCTGACCTGCCATCCTGGGGTCCCCCGCACCAAGGAGGTCCTGCAACGGAGGTTTTGGTGGGCCACCCTAGACGAGGACACTAAGAACTTTGTCAATGCCTGCCCAGTCTGTAATCAGAGCAAGACCTCTCACCAAGCCCCTGCCGGCCTCCTGCGACCACTCCCTGTACCTCATCGTCCCTGGTCGCAAATATCTCTGGACTTTGTTACCGGTCTGCCACTGTCGGAAGGAAACACTGCCATCCTGACAGTGGTAGAGACCGGTTCAGCAAGATGGCGCACTTTGTGCCTCTACCTAAGCTGCCCTCCGCAAGGAAACCGCAGAACTGCTACTCCTGCATGTGTTCCGTCTACACGGCCTTCCAACCGACGTGGTCTCCGACCGAGGGCCCCAGTTTACTTCAGCATTCTGGAGAGAGTTCTGTCGGCTCCTGGGAGCATCCACCAGCCTGTCCTCAGGATATCACCCACAATCTAATGGTCAGTCAGAGCGGCTGAATCAAGAAATGGAGACAGCGCTGCGTTGCATGGCTTCCCACCAGTCCATCTCCTGGTCATCACAGCTCCTGTGGGTGGAATACGCACACAACACCCTGGTCAGTTCCGCCACTTGGCTCTCGCCATTCCAGTGTGCGTACGGCTTCCAACCCCCCTTGTTTCCTGACCAGGAAAGAGAGACTGCTTACCCGTCGGTAGAGGTCTTCATCCGCCGTTGTAAGCGTACCTGGTCCCGAGCCCGGTCTGCACTCCTGCGGGCCGCCGCTCGTTACACCTCTGCAGCCAACCGTCGCCGCTCCCAGGCTCCTCCTTACTGGGTGGGACAGAAGGTCTGGCTGTCCACGAGGGATCTTCCCCTGAGGGTGGAGTCCCGAAAGCTGGCCCCCAAGTTTGTTGGTCCATTTCCTGTTGAGAAGGTCGTCAACCTGGTGGCGGTCCGCCTTAAACTGCCTCGCTCCATGCGCATCCATCCCATGTTCCACGTCTCCAAGGTCAAGCCGGCCAGGGAGTGCCCTCTGCAGCCCGCCTCTCGACCGCCGCCGCCTCCCCGTCTTATTGATGGGGCTCCGGCTTACACGGTGCGTCGCTTGCTTCGCTCCCGTCGACGAGGTAGGGGTCTGCAGTACCTGGTGGATTGGGAAGGATACGGCCCGGAGGAGCGTTCCTGGGTTCCTGCTCGACAGATATTGGATGGCCAGTTGATGGAGGAGTTCCACCGCCTGAATCCTGATCAGCCCTCCCGCGTCATCCAGAGACGGTGTCCCTCTGACCCTGTTCCTGCTCCTCCCTCTCCTGTTCCTGGGCTGGGGTCCTGCTCGGGGACTTCTGCTTCTCGGCTGGTGGACGATCCTCCCTCCAGTGATGACGACGCGGGTTCCGGTGTGTCGGAGGAATTCTGACCCTCCTCCTGGCCCCGGCTTCTGTGGACCTGTTTTTGGGACGTCATGGGCCATCCCCTGAGGGGGGGGTTCTGTCATGGATCTGCTGTTTCTCCCCCTCACCTGCTGCCAGTAGTTTTCCACTCACCCTCCCTCTGCTCTGCTCTACCTGCTAGCCACGCCCACTGCTGCAGCCTGCTCTCCCCTCAGCTGCAGCCCATCATCAATCAGCACAGTATATAAGACACTCCAGCCCGCTCACTCTCTGCCAGATTGTTCCTCTGCATTATGCACGTCTTTCCAGCGTTTACCTACCAGATCTCCCGTTGCCGACTCTGCCTGTTCCTGACCTGCTCTCCTCGCCTGACTCCCCGTGAACCTACCTGCCTTCTGTCCTCGACCACGTGCTCAGTTTCGGCGTTCCGGAAATCTGACGGCTCTCCTGGTAAAGACTCCTCCGCTCGGCTTCGACGTTTCTTCTGCCTGTTCCCTGTCGGTGCTGCTACCTCCGCGGACGGACTTCCTGGTAACGAACCCCTGCCTGCTCCCGACCATTCCTCTGCTCGATCCCCGTCGGCGTTCCAGCACGTGTTGTCGGCTCGTGGAGCTACGGGGTTTCCTCCTCGCCAGCCACAGTGGGTACAAGCTTCGTTTCTTCGCTTCGTGGGAAACCCAGAGACATTGCTAGGGCTGTCCGCCCGAAGAACGAACTCACTGCCTGTAAGCTGATCTTTAATTGTGTTGGTTTTAATAAAAGTTATTACCATCTGAAAGAGCATTCTGGTGTACTGCATCTGGGTCCTAAAACCACCCGTTACACAACAGTATGCTATAGTGTGTCTAAACTTTATTAAAGGGGCTCAAGAATGTCAAAGACAACATATTCTGCAACATATTGTTTTGAGAGGAGTAACTTGATTGTATATGTGTGTATTTCAGGACCATTTGGATGATACAATACGACACCTCAGTTTCCACAAAATACCCAGAATGTTGCTCTGTACAAGATTTTGTTGAAGGGCAGGGAGAGTGATTGTTAGAGATATATATTGTCATTCACAGATGTCATTATTCCATCCTTTTTGGATAAGTAATAATTCTGTTGTGTACTGTCAGTCTTTCAGATATAGGTATGCTTACATGGATGCTGATGGACATGATATTCATTGATAGACATATTCTTTTTCCCAAACATCTCTAAGGCTCTTGAGAGTTTGACACCATCTGCACAGTGATTCATTCAAGTCTGATTCATTCTCTAGTCTTCATTTCTTGTTTGCAAACATAAGGGCCAATGTAATTGGATAATTTACACATTACTGTCTTCATCTATCAAATACATTAACCAGTTTTTGGTGTTACTATTTACCTGTAGCCATACAGTTTGCTCTGTTATGTAGTTAGAAATGCTTTGGTTAGTAATTGCACCATACACACTATCTAACTTTGTGAATATTACTCAATAACTGTTTGTTAGTAATACAGCAGAGTTTCCAATTATATCAAATTCATACAGAGTTCATTTCTATATCAGGAGATTGCTACTTGTTTGACTTCTGTTGTAAAAGCCTGTCATTTTATTTATTTTTTTATTTTATTATTATTATTTATTTTTTTTTTGTGGCTGTTGGAGTAGGTAGTGTTCCATATTCCCCAGGGTTTAAGCTACTGCATTCACCAGATGTCAAGGTTGGGGATTGATTTTAAGTTGTAAAAAAGAAAAAAAAAATATATTGTTTATATAAATTTGGCATTTATTTATTTTACATTATTTATTTTGGAACATTTTCTATAATTGGTGAACTCAGGGGTAATAACCAGTAATAGGATCATCGGAATCTGATTGCACAAACTGCTAATTGAATTATGTAACAGTTACCAAGTCAAGGCCAGTTTCAGGCCTACTGCTGTGTTTTTTGTTTCCATGTTTTATTTTCTTGTTATTTCATTTGAATCACAAAATCTTGCAATGTTTTGTTTATAGTAAGGGATATTGTTCTTAAAGGACAATTATTCTGTTTTTGAGTGTTTCTATTAGGGCCTTTTTATAAAACAATATTTGTAAATTTGTAATTGTCTGAATGTTAAACCTTTGAAAGACTGTGCCTTTGGTGCCTTCAAAAAAATATTTGTAGAGCTGAGGTAACTTAGCTTTCTATATATTTTAGGGTAACATGTAACATGCCAGGGGTCCCAAAAAAAAATGAAAGCAACCTCTGGATGTAGAGCCACGCAAATGACCCCCTTTGTCAAAGCCATGGGGGTCACTTGTGTGGCTCTACATCCAGAGGTTGTTTCCCTCAACCACCCATTCTTTTAAAGCACAACAGAGCCAGATTGCATTTGAGTATTTAACTATTGCAAAATCTATGATATTCATGTTGTGTTGTAATGGAAAAAAGAAATCAGAATGTGGATGATTTTTTTTTCTGTTTTGTAATGAACTGTTTCAAACTTAAGTAACTCTTTGATGTTATTTTACAGTCAAATCATATTGAATCAATCACATAAATACTGATTTCCACTGAGAGATGTAAAATTAAGGGGACAAGAGATACTTTGATTCCTTATATATGCAGTACCCCTCTACATAGCAGTAAAGCTTTTTTGGTTTGATTTACAATCACTGAGTTTAAAGTATCAGCTAGTTTGGTTGGATTTGAAGGTATTTATCTGAAAAATCTTTCATTTTGTCAAAGCATCCCTTTCTGTAAGAAGTTTGTCTTTTGAAAACAAGTGAATTCGTACAAAATGACTTCAACATTACCATACTCAATATATCATTCCAAATAGTATATTTTCAGAAAAACAGAATTTTACTGGCTCTTAATGGGAATTTGGCTGTACACTAGATTCAACTGTACTTCAATCAAAGGCGGAACCATAGTTATTTATAAAATGACAATTTAGCCATCACACAATTCCAAGACAGACCTAAGACATAGATAATTCACATCAAGTAGGCATAATGTGAAAATCTAAGCTCTAAATAGAAATTATGTGAAGTAATTACTTGACAGTGTTCTACTTCATAATTAAATGCAAGTAACAAAACATAGCCTTATAGTGATTTGATCCCTTAGATAAACTGAACAGACACAGAGCTATGGTCTTCACAGGAATTATTTCCAATGAATTTAAGTAGTCAAACTGAGGTTACTTGCCTATAACTTGGTAGACACATTTATTCCATGTGTCATTCCAGCATTTTTAAACTAAATTGTATCAGAAATGACACCCTTTTTAAAATAGCATTAACCTAACATTTTATTTAACAGTTCCTTTTTGTATGCACACTGCTTGCATGTGCAGTATAGTCCATATAACTTGGTGAGAGTGTAAATAAGTGAGTGAGTGAGTGAAATAAAGTGAATGAGTATGAGTAAAAGAGTGAGTGTGAGAGAGAGTCAGTGTGTGAGAGAGTGACACAGCGAGTGAGTGTGAGTGAGAGACTAAATAAGGGCGAGTGCAAAAACAGTACACCTTTAAATTTCAATACAAAATAATTATATTAGAAGCTGAGCATAACTGTATAAGTTATGTTATGTGCAATGTCTTTAAGAAACTCTGATTGTCTCTAAGGCAGATTTAGATAGATAGATAAAAATCTGAGCACATTTGCTTGATTTATTTTAAAATATGGGAAGAAGGCAATGCACAACAAAAGAAGAAATGACCCCAAAATTCGCAAGAAATTGGTAAAGTACAAGACATCTTCCTGAAAATTAGTTTTACAAATTCAGTTCAATTCAATTTTATTTATAAAGTACCACCAGTATCACAAAACAGAATTTGCCTCAGAGGGCTTTACAGCATACGACATCCTTCTGCCCTCAGACCTTCACATTGCCTGAGGAAAACGCCCCCCAAAAAAACCCTGTAACGGGGGAAAAAAATGAAAGAAACATCAGGAAGAACAGCTGAGGAGGGATTCCTCTTCCAGGATGGACAGATGTGCAATAGATGTCGTAAATAACAATTAAATTACAATAATGACAAAAAAGAAAGAGAAAGAGAGAGGGAAAGAGAGGGGGAGAGATGCACTGCAATAATGGTAACAATAGCATGTCATATTATAATAGTGATAGGTGAAAAATTACGAAATGCACTCTGATAGTGGAGGCATGACGCATAATAATAGGCAGCCAAGATTGCAGCCAGAATCCGAGAAAACTAGGAAACAAGGGACCACAAATGCTCCGGAGAGGCAACAGAGTTAGCATAATGCAGTTAACAGACATAAACGTTTACAGATGGAGTGAGCAAGAGAAGAAAGAGGAGCTCAGTGTATCTTAGAAAGTCCCTTGGCAGATTAAAACTATGTCAGCCTAACTAGGGGCTGGTCCAGGCAACGTGAGCCAGCCCTAGTTATAAGCTTTATTAAAGAGCAAGGTCTTAAGTCTACCCTTAAAAGTGGAAACAGTGTCTGCCTCCCTCACCAAAACTGGAAGATTGTTCCATAAAAGAGGAGTGTCAGGGCTAGTTTCTGGACCCCAAATGCAGCACACAAGTCTTTTTGAGGCTTTATTAACAAAGCGAGATTGTCCACAATCACAACAATGTCCAAAACAGAAGAAAGTCCACTTCGGTGACCCACCAAGCCGAACCGCAGAACGGGCCAAACCAATGACGTGGTTCGGGCAGGGGACCCACCGGGAGAGCAGAGCTGGTGAGTCAAGCAACACAGATGAATTCACTCCAGTAATGGCAGAACTCTCTGGAGAGCAGGCTCGCAGAATACCTCTTTTCCTCGGGGAGCAGGATGGAGGAAGACGCAGATCTAACTCGAAGGCAGGTCGGATCACCGGGGCAGACACAGAGCAGGTTAGTCAGGGACGGACAGAGAGGCTGGCAGACAGGCACAGAATGCTGGAAAGTCTCTCATCAGACAGAACAATCTGGCACTGAGGGTGAGACACAGGGCAGGTTATATAGGCGGGGACAGGAAATGAGCAACAGGTGGAGGTGGTTACTGCTGACGAGGGTGCAGCCAGGCAGAGGGAGAGAGCGAGGAAAGCACTGCAGGTGGAAGAAATCAGGCTGATTAGGAGAGAGGTGTGTGAGGAGAGGCTGCAGAGGAGCAGACATGACAAGGAGCATGACAAATGAAGGCTCTGGCTCTCATCCTCCATTTGGAGACTTTGGAAACCACAAGTGACCCTGTGTTTTCAGAATGCAGTGATCTTGAGGGTTGGTAGGGAACTAGGGACCGATAAGATGGAGCCTGACCATTTAGAGCTTTGTAAGTAAGGAGGGGGACTTTAAATTCAATTCTGGATTTTACAGGGAGCCACTGCAAAGAAACTAAAACAGGAGAAATATGGTCCCTTTTCTTGGTTCCTATTAGAACATGTGCAGCAGCATTCAGCACCAGTTGGAGAGCCTCCAGAGATTTGTTGGGGCAACTGGATATTAGGGAGTTACAGTGATCCAGTCTAGAAGTAACAAATGCGTGTACAAATTTTTGGCGTCTGTTTGACACAGGATATGTCTAATTTTTGCAATGTTACGCAAGTGAAAGTAAGTGGTCCTTGTTTCTTTGGGAGGCAAAAGATAGATCTTGATCAAATATAACTCTGAGGTTCCTTACAGTTGTGCTAGAGGCCAAGGTAATGCCATCTAGAGAAGTTAAGGAGTTTCTGAGGTGTTTGGGGCCAAGAACAATAACTTCATTTTTGTCTGAATTTAACATCAAGAAATTGCGGTTCATCAAGACTTTTATGTCCTTAAGACATGCTTGTAGTCTAGATCACTGATCACTGTTTCATAGATCGATACAGTTGCGTATCATCCGCATAACAATGGAAATTTACAGAGTGGCTTCTATTAATTTTGCCTTGACGAAGCATATATAAGGTGAAAAGGATTGGTCCAAGCACAGAACCTTGTGACACTCTGGGAACAGTCTGAAAAGTATTATTTAAACCAGCTTAGTGCAGTGAAAAGAAAGTTTAAATTAAAACAAAGTAAAGACCTTCAAAAAAGTCCCTCAACCATAATATTTTAATAATTCTGTAACATAATTTTAAATACATAATTATGATAATTACACATATAGTTTTCCACTAGCTTTTTAATTTACAATTTGTGGAACATTTCTCACCATGTTGCAAATTGTGTTTTCCCATATTTTTTTCAATTTAATGGTTTAAATATTTGTAAATGGCATCTGAGTGAAATTGCTCCAGGTTTGAAAGGGTAAAACAATATGTGCATTCAAAGTCCTACTTTAGTAAAAGTAAGAAGTATTGTCAGTATGTTGTGGTAAAAGTGTCAAAAGTAAATAAACTCGTTTTGCAGTAAAATGCCCCCTGTGACTGCTACAATATTAATGAAATATATATATGTTTCTTAGACAAGAATATGAAATAAGAAATGAAATAATCAGAAAACACTGGGTCTTGGAACTGTATTCACAACATAGTAGGCTGAACTTGTTAACTATCTTTTTAACAGCAACTAATTACTGGAACTACCACTGTTGTAAGACAACAATTGGCAAGGTGAGGACTAATCTGGCTCTGACAGATGTTCTTTTAACAAGGGCCTCAGCTGTCTGTACAGTCTGGTTGCTTCAACAGTATTAAGCCCAGCCTCCAGATGATGTTCTTCCATCACCAAAACACGGAGCTGGTGAAGGTCTGGATCACAGAAAAGGCAAACATCCTCTTCCACAATGATGTCTAGCCTGTAGTAGTCCACTGGTTGGAGGTAGTCCTGTGCCTGGTAAAGTTCTGGTGCATGATACATGAGGAACGATTTCCCATGATGCAAGTCATGTACAGGTACAAGTCATCTGATGGGTATTCCACATTCTCACCACAATGTCTAACTCATCCTGTAAAAGAAAAGACAGTGAGTGAGCAAGAGTGACTGATTGAATGAGTTTTTGAGTGAGTGAGTATGAGTAAGTATGTGTGAGTGAGTCAGTATGATGGACTTTCTGACTGACTGACTGAATTAGTGAGTAAATATGACTGACTGGGTGAGTTAGTGAGTGAGTGAAAATGACTGACTGAGTTAATGAGGGAGTAAATATGACTGACTGAGTTAGTGAGTGACTGAGCATGACCGACTGAGTGAGTGAGTATGTGTGAGTGAGAGAGTGAGTATGAGTGAGAGATAGAGAGAGGGAGAGAGAGAGAGGTTACCTTAATGACACTGAGAAAGCAGAATTGAATGAGACCTTTGTCCACCATATCCCTATTGAATTCGCCAACAGACTGGAAATCCTGTAACAAGTCTCTCCAGTAGTCTCCATTCTGTCTTCGATAGTTTCCCCACCAGCTTTCAATCCATTGATTTGTAGTGCTTGTTCCTTGAAAAACACAAGGTCCGCAAACTGTGCCATTTTTGTCCTCACACAGAAAACACTGTAATCTATTGACATGTACATTCTCTGTACCAAGATCAGATCTGATCATTTTGGGGCATCCCCTATGCTCACTTACAGCATCAATGAAATAAGATGCAACAACCTCTGGTTTACTGTTTGTAAAGTTTGCTTGCATCCAGATGATATATCACAAGAAGCCATCAATGCACCCATTAACTCCAATGCCAAACGGTGTGAGTTTATCGTACGAGTCCATGTACCAAATCTAATTTGGTCCCAGCACACTATAATGCCTTCTTCTTAGTCTCCTTCCTCTTCTCTGTACTATACCTTCTAGGTCCAAAACAGATTGAACTTCATACACCAGGTTTCTAGTGACCCGCAATCCTGCTGATCTGCATTTCTAAGTCATCAAGCCTTGCAAGCAGTCTTCTTAGATGACGCAGACCGATGTGTATATTGTGTCTAACGGCAAGGCATAAAGCTATTTCAGCGTGAATCAGGCTTTGTTTGAAAAGATTTGTGATGTGGTGGTCAATATTCTCCTGTTCCTCTGACATTGCACCAATGACATCAGAGTGTAGAGCCTTTACTCCCAGGAGAAGATGAAGATGACCTAGGGGGCCAACGATAAGAACATTGTCTCCAAGAGCTTCTACCTCAGCATGACCAAATGAATGCCCGAAATCAGGATACTTGGTTCCAGCCACAGTGTGTTCAGAGTCTCTGCTATCACAGGCAACTCCAGAGAAATGGAAACTGCCTGAGTCTGTAGATCTCTGAGATTGGTCCGTCTTCCAGAGCTGTAGGCCAAACAAACATCACCCATCCATTAAACCCAAACTTATTTTTAATTACTCATTTTCTATATAGCTTCCCTGAGATCATCATGGACAATATGCAGTTAAGCAAGGCATGGGGATCTCATATCTCAAACCATGGACATATCATTGAACTACTGAACAAGATTGGTCATGACTATTCTCATTATTTAAAATACAAACAAACATCAATTTACCGCATTAAGAATATTTATTTAATATATTTTTATTTTCTAAATAGCTATATTTATTTTCTTAGGGCTGACTTAAACATTAAAAACAGTCAAATAAAGTTTAATATTCTGTGTTTTGATATAAAAAAAAACCTGAAACAAAACTGCATTAAGGGAAAAGCAGTTAAAATATTACAGGAATCCATGCCCCTCTAATAAAAACAAGTGTTTTCTCCAATTGTTTTATTGGTAATTTGGGTTAAATAAGTTTTCATTTGACTTCTGGTTGACAGACAGATGGTGTAGACGTGTGCCGTGAGTTCTCTAGTGAACCCCTCATTTTTTATCTTTCAGCCCTTTAATTTTTACGCTGATGCGAAGCCCTTCTTTCTCTTTTTTTACTTTTTCAACCTAATTGGCCCTAACCCCTTTTTGGTATGGCTTTGAAAAATGCTAAATCGAGCAAGAAAGAAGACGCTAGCTTAACTCTGGAGGCCATTACCACTCCCCTCGAGCAGCACCACGAGGCGCTGACGACTGAGTTCAGAGCGTCGTTTAACATGCTGGTCTAAACTAGGCCAGACCCAGCTAACAGTGGAGGATTATGGCCAGCGGGTCTCATCCCTGGAATTTGCTACAGAAGACCTAAGCCAGCATGTTTGATAGCATGATAATGCTAAGCTAAAAGCTAAAGTCTTTGTCCTGGAGAGCCGCAGCAGACATCAAAACATCCGTATTCTGGGTCTGCCTGAATCCACAGAGAGTGGACGTCCCTCTGAATTTTTCTCAAGCTCGTTGTGCGAGGTGTTTGGAAAAGTGGCACTGCCGTCTCCACCAGAAATCAACCGGGCACACCGCACTTTAGCAACCAAACCGCCCCCCAGACAACGGCCTGACAAAGGAGCTCCTCATCAGAGAAGTGTGTCGGAGAGGTAAACTAGACTTTTGTGGCCAGCCAATTTGAGTCTTGGAAAATTACAGCCCTGAAGTACTCAGCCAATGTGTGGAATACAAGTATGCTATGGCTTAACTTTACAACCGATGTCTTAAGGCTGCCCTGCTCTACCCAGCCCAACTTCAAGTTACATTGCCTAACGGAGCCAGAAAATGGATCAGTTCAGTTGAGGACGTGCAGAAGAACATCAATAGCCTTCCCAGGTCACCTGAGCCTTCATAATCAAACTCTTCAATGGCTGACCCACCGGACGTAAGGTAGCACTTTATGTTATTTTACATTTCTACAGCTGAAACCTGAGGCTCATTTATGGATGTAAACATATCCACCTGCTCGTTCAATATGTGACTGTTTCTGCCTTACTGTTTCTGTAAGGTTACGTCATTCAATCACTTTGAATATTTGAAATATATATAATGTATACAATTACATTATATATAATTTATTCATCCACTTTAAACTATTTTTAAATTATTATTACTTTTAATCTGTCTCTAATCTGTTAATCTCTAATCTGTCACAGGGAAACCTTATAATTCTTTGGTAGTGGTTGCAAGTGTGTTCGCCCCAAACTCAGGGTGCCTGTGATGTCTGGCGCCACTTACATCCAAACAAGAAGGAATTTTTACTTTTTTCAAATGTTCATCAAACATACTGTCTTTTTTATCGATGACCAACTTATTCCACTAGTTCACACCTGTGCTTATCAGAGTATCATTAGTTCAGACCACGCTACCCTTCTTTTAAGTGTTTCCCTCCCTAGCCTTCCAGAGAGGAGCAGATGCTGGTGGTTCAACTCAACCTTACTGTCAGGTGATAACTCTGTAGAATTTATGGAGAAAGAGATAACTTTCTTTCTTACTACCAATACATCCTCTGAAACCTCCTGTTCAATCGTATGGGATGCCCTTAAAGCATACCTTTGGGGACAGATCGTAGCTTTTACCGCACAGATTAAGCAAAATTTGAATAAAAAGCATTCAGACCTAGCCCACCAAATTGGAGAGATTGACCAACAATATGCTCAAACTCAGAATTTCGATCTGTATAAAAAAACGGGTAGAACTTAAAACTAAATTTGACCTACTTTCAACTCATTCAGCTGAACACCTACTTTTAAAAAATAAGTCTAAGTTCTATATCCATGGTGACTAAGCTGACAAAATTTTAGCACACCAGCGCAGAGGCTTTATGGCAGAACAAAATATTTCTAAAATCCAAATGGCAAATGAAGGCACGACATCAGATAACCTGGAAATAAATGGCGTATTCAAGGCTGTACTTGGCGGAGTGTCAAACAGATCACACTGAAATGTCTGACTTTTTAAGCAAAATCAATATCCCCAAACTCCCTCTAGACTTTGTGAAGAGACTGGAAGAGCTTATATCTCAGGCAGAAAAAGTACTAACCATATTCTCAATGCAGTCAGGCAAATGTCCAGGCCCTGACGGGTTCCCGGCTGAATTTTTCAAAACATTCTCTGCATCACTTTCCCCCCAGCTGAGTTTAGTCCTGTCCGAATCCCAAGGGCACAGTGCTCTCCCTCAATCTTTTGCTGAGGCTTGCATCACTCTCATCGCTGAGAAAGAAAAAGACCCAACAGACTGTGCCTCTTATAGGCCTATTTCCCCTTTGAACACGAAAATCATGGCCAAGGTCTAAGCTGGCAGGTTAGAGAATATTTTACCAACAATCATATCAAACGACTAAACTGGCTTCAATAAAGGCAGGCATTCCTACCTTAACATACAGCGACTTTCGGATATAATTTATTTGGCCACCGAGAGGGTCCCTGTTTCCCTTGATGTTGAGAAAGCATTCGACCATGTCAAATGGAACTACTTATTTGTTAGTTATACTCCCAACCCACTGCTTCAATCCGTACCAACTCCCAACTGCCAAAACCATTCGACCTTCACCGTGGAACCCGCCAGGGGTGCCCCCTGAGTACCATGCTTTTCAATTTAGCCATCAAACCACTTGCCATAGCCTTCCGTGACTGTAAGGACGTGTGTGGTGTCTGGAGAGGCAACATAGAACATAAAGTCTCACTTTATGCAGATGACCTTTTGTTTTTTGTTTCCAACCCGAGCACCTTGCTGCCCTCTGCGATGTCACTGCTTGGTGAGTTTGGCCGGTTCTGCAGGTATAAGCTCAATCTTCATAAAAGCAAAGTCTTTCCTATCAATAATGAAGCGCAAGTCCTAGATCTTACTAGTCTGCCCTTTAAAATTGAGAAGAACAAGTTTTCCTACCTGGGCATCTCAGTAACTAGGAACTACAATTTCAAGTAAACCTCATGACTTTTATGACACAGTGGTTGCCCCTGTCTATCTCCCTTGTGGGACGTATCAGTGCAGTCAAAATGACCATCTTACCAAAGTTTTTGTACCTTTTCCAGGCGCTGCCAGTTTTTATCCCCAGATCCTTTTCACCAACTTGATTCCACCATCACCATCATTGTAATTTTTTAAAAACTGAAAAAGTTTTTTTTTTTTTTTTAAATCCTCGTCATGTTAAAAAAAGCCTAAAAATATTGTAACTTATATTGCTTTAGTTTTTTAGAAAAGCTGACATGTTATCAGGCATTTTCAGACCACATCATCAGAAAAAGACGGCAAAACCCTGGAGGGACTGATGAGCACTTTGAGTCTTGTGGGCAACATTTCAATGGTCAGAGTAGAAGAGAACTCTGAGAGTGCAGACCTGCTCCATGCCACATCTCACAATTTTAACAAGTAGTGAGACAAACAACCATTCATGCTCACATTCACACCAACGGCAAATTTACAGCCACCAATTACCCTGAACTACATGTCTTTGTCTTGCTGTTTGATTCGAGTTGGGGTTCCATTACAGATTTGCAAATTTTAAGTGATATTTTCAAAATTTTGCTAAAACACAATTGCGAGATTGCTGCGTTTCCACTAAGTGATATTATGTATCTTCTCCTGCGATGTCACACCACTCAATAAAGCCAATCTAATATTGCCTTAATTTCTTTGTCTCCTATCAGCGTTAAGAAGATCTCTGTCTCTTTTCTTATGAATCATAAAGGTTAAAAAAAAGGTTCCATTGCAGTTTTGCAAAATATGGCTGTTTCAAATTTCCTGGTTTATACCTCATGTCAGCATAAAAGCTTGTTTGCAATAAACTGATTTTTTTTTCAAAATTAACATGATTCCATTAGGTATATTTTGTATTTGGAATTTTCCATTAGCACAATTTGAGGGTTAATAGAAACCTGCTTACTGTCAGCCTTAAGAAAGCTCTCAAACATCCCATGTTAACCTCTCCGGTCATTTCAGATACTGGTTATCCCTCACCTTCCCTGTAATTTCCCACCGTGTGTTCCGCCATTCCCAGTCACCTGATGCCTTCACTCCAATAGCTGCCCGCCAACATCATCAGACTCTTTATACTTGATTGAATTCAAGTTCTGACAGAGGGAATTCAGTTGAATGCAGACGTCAAATTGACTGAGGCCTCTGACAACAGATGATGTTTATTTTAAGTTGTGTTTTTAACCAACTAAAACCCATAGTTTTACACTGCTAATGTCAATGTCATCATGGCATAGAATAATGATTTGCTGTTGGAAGGTATGGAGAACATAAACAACATCTGCAAAACATCATAAAGTTATGGTCCACACAACTTAAAATTCTAATGTCATCAGACATTTAAAAGATCAAGGGGGGAAACGGTTATCATTCAGACCAAAATTTACTTTCAAATTGAGTAGAAAAACAAAACAAAACAGAAAAAGGACTGTGGCATTCACATTTGCTCATGAGGAGGAAAACCTACAACTACCAGAATGCACTGCACCATACCAGACCAATAAACGCTGCTGTTGGTGAGTGGCCAGCTGGGAACAAACAATCTTGCATTAAAGTTAAACAGTAAGCCAAAACATGTTACTAAGAAAATTTGAGATGAGAAATAGACAACTCAGTAACAGAGTCTTAGTTTATATTTGTCCAGCACTGCTAAGTTTTATGGATTGATCTTAGTTTAGACTAGGTTTAGAGACAGAGAGAGAGGGACAGGTCAGTTTCATGATGCACTTCTGCACTCTTTAAACCTGCAGTAGTGGCATGGTTGGCAATACAAAAATGCAATACAATATATTGCTCTGCTGTATTTAGATATAAATAAACAATTGAGAGAGCAGTGACTGACTGAAATGCTGACCATCAATGTTATATAATGCTAGATTTAGTCCTGGGTGATGAGTGTGATACACATATTCAGCAAACTGAGGCTGGAAGAGAGGCAGAGGATGTATCAAGTATATAAATACTCCGTTTGCTCCTAGTCATGTCTGGTCAAAATGTGTGTCCATGACTTCTGATCTGCGCTGTTCGCTGTGCTCAGCCTGAATCAAACTGCAGCATCCAGCTTGAACCATACAGCAAAATGCATGCTGTAACGAATGTGGTTATTGTCAGAATAAATATAGTCTGCAAATATCATCATTATATTTGCAGTCTGTCAAATGTTGTGTCCAAGGCAAACAGCAGCAGTACAATTACTGTCTGGAACTCAGACTGAGGAGAGTGTTGCACTGCTGATAGCAGCCTGAAATTCAAGTTGCTGTTGTTGGAACAAGAGATAATGTCAGTGGACATTGGTTCCTATCTCTGACTCATCAATAGAGCCAGCAGACAAAACAATGAGGCCTTACACAGACACTGCCGCAGAAACATTGATGCAAGATAATGATCAGTGCGAGAGGAGATGTCTGACAACATTTATGTAGCTACACAAAATAAGTCTGTCCCTCCGTTTTTCTTTTTTGTTTTGTTTTGTTTTTTTTGTTTTGTTTTGCTTTATTAATGGGTTAAATGACTGAGTTGAGCCATTTTGGTGTCAGTGTGAGCAGCAGCATAACACATTTTCCTGAGCCCCCCCACAGCTCCTACTGAGCAGAGCCCTTTCCTGCATAGAGCAGGTGGATTTTAATATCTCTCACTCATCATTTCAGATGCACAACCAAATTTAACAGACCACCTTAGAACATTAGATACAGATTATAGTATTAAGTAACTGCTGGAACTTTTTAACTTTGCAAACTATAATTAAGCAATATCACACGAGAGGGAGTGATGTTGTGCTCATATATCATTACTGCTGTGATGATATACAGCACAACGCACGACCTCGAGTGTGATATTGCTTTTATACAACAGTTCTACAAGTGTCTTTTATTTGTTAATAGTAACAAGCAAGAACAGATTGTGATTTGTTTGTTTATTCAATTATTTTTCTGGCTCCACCAATACAAATTGATCCGCAACTGCTGGACGCGACAGCTGTTGCCTAGCAACACATAAACATTTTCCTGTACGCTGCTTGCTAATATGTGTAAGCTCGGTCTTCATGCTATGCACAGAGCAGCTGCTTAGTATCATGAACATTTATCTCTGTGTTTTCAGTGAAATCAGAGTCTGTTAACAGACACTTTGGCGGCCTGTGAGATTCAGATGAGTTAGTTTGATCAGACAGTTCGTCGCTGCAGCGTGTGTCCACTCACTGCTGTGCTCTCCGTCACCTCGAGTACCATATCAGACAGCGTGTGTGTTGGTGTCTCTCAGGCTGTGGTAAATGTCAGACCAGTGTGTCCCTGTCTCACTGCACATCCTTGTAACATCTGTAACAGCTGGTTTACTCCAAGTGAATGGCAGTTTACCGAAACCCATCCATCACAGCTGCTCCCTCCTGGTGCTCCTCATAACTTTTAGTAACTCCAGTGCATGTACAGTCCGCTCAAGCCATATGGTGTAAGATAGCTGCCAAAAAGATGTATCCATTATTTGAGTATGAGTGTAAAATCTGTAAGTGCAAAGTCTTATGAATACAACTCACATTTCTACCACTACGAAGTCTTCACTGTGAGCACGAATCCAAGTTTATGGGTACGAATCGAAAAGTGCTGAAACGATGCACTGAGGTCACAGTCAGGTTGCAGGGTTACTAATCGATCCGCGATTCCTCCAACTGTGCATGGCATGCCCCAGAGGCAAACATGAAGGGCAACAGCGTACCAAGTAGTAGCAGCTCTGGAGAAACATCACAGGTAATGTCAGTCATAACTTGCATTGCATAGCCATTATTTATTTCATAAAATCAAATCATTATGTAAAGAATACATTTCCTGGAGTCACAAACTTATTGCTTTAACTTGCAAGCTAAAGACATTTACATGCCGATGATGCTATCTTAGTGCTATCGTTACTGGGATTAGAAGTTGGCCAGTGCTAAGTTATTTTAGTTATTTAGCACTGAACTGCATGATATGAAACATATAACGTTACCAAAAAACACAATGCACTGTCCCTATATGTTCATCACCACAGCATTAACAATCATGCCACATTTGGGATGAGTTAACGTTTACCAATAACTTTGTGATAGCACGGAAGGAGTGAGAAGGTTGATATGGAGAAATAAACCCCGACATGGTGAATTATCCCGCTTATTACAAAATGTTTACAGAAGCGGATTAGGGCCATTTATGATGGAGAAAAAAATTTTGGGCACAGTTGGAGGAATCACGGATCGATTACTCACCCTGCGACCTGACTGTGACCTCAGTGACGTCATTTCAGCAATTTTCAATTCATACCCGTAAACTTGGATTCGTGCTCACAGTAAAGACTTTGTAGTAGTAGAAACATGAGTTGTATTCATAAGACTTTGCACTCACAGATTTTACACTCATACTCATATAAAAACAATCCAAACTCGAACCCAATTTCACAGACTCACTTATATGACAGCAGAATTTGTGTAAAACAACTTATTTGACATAGAAATTGTTAAAATTACGAATGATTAATTATGGATAAATCTTTTCGACAGCTATCTTATACCATAAAGCCACACACAAATTCCCATCCTTTCTCGCCCTGCACTCCCCTCTCTCTCCTTTCTTCTTCTCTCCTCCCTCAACCTGACCAACTGACAGTCTGTGAACTGCGTCAACTAGCTGGTTGAACCTATACTTACACCGTACTATAAACATATCTCACTTTTAAAACATATCCCACTTTCACTCTTACACTAATTAACAGATTTTGAACGGCCGAGAAGCAGAGTGATACCTGCAGAGTTAAAAGTTAACAGTCCCAGTGATGTTGTACTCCTGTATCAGCACTCATGGAATGCCTCTCGACCAATCAAATTGCTTGGTCACAACTAACTTTTGTACAATGAGTCACAACTGCTGTCAGGCTGTCAGAGGAGCACCGGGCTGTCCCTCACACCTGATGGTGAAGCTGCGGGGGGCAGGATCTTGGGCTTTTTCTTAGTTATGATGAAACTGCGGTGCACACGTGTCTTGCTCTCATGTGATGCTAACACAACTGCACTGTCTATCACTGTCTTTACAATCAAGATGCTGTGTTAACCTGTGGAATTTACTGTTGCCCTCTAAATTGGCTCTGAAAATGCATCATATCATTACATGCATCCTCTGTCTACCCTGGCCAGACTGTCTGTCCACTGCCTGATTGTAATTTTTTAAAAAACTGAAAAAGTTTGTTTACTTTGTAATCCTCATCATGTTAAAAAAAAAGGCAAAAAATATTGCAACTTATATTGCTTTTTTTTTTTTTTTTGAAAAGCTGACATGTTTTCGGGCATTTTCAGACCACATCATCAGAAAAAGGCAGCAAAACCCTGGAGGGACTGATGAGCACTTTGAGTCTTGCGTGCAACATTTCAATGATCAGAGTAGAGGAGAACTCTGAGAGTGCAGACCTGCTCCATGCCACATCTCACAATTTTAACGATAGTGAGACAAACAACCATTCATGCTCACATTCACACCGACTGCAAATTTACAGCCACCAATTACCACGAACTACATGCCTTTGTCTTGCTGTTTAACACTAGTTGGGTTTCCATTACAGATTTGCACAAATTTTAAGTGATATTTTCAAAATTTTGCTAAAACACAATTGCGAGATTGCTGCATTTCCATTGAGTGATATTATGTAACCTCCTGTGATGTCACACCACTCAATAAAGCCAATCTAATATTGCCATAATTTCTTTGTCTCGTATCAGAGATAAGAAGATAAGAAGAGTTATAAAAATAAAAAAAATAAAAAGTTTCCATTGCAGTTTTACAAAATTTGCTTTTTCAAATTTCCTGATTACGACCTTATGCCAGCATAAAAACTTGTCTGCAATAAACTGAAGTTTTTTCAAAACTGACATGATTCCATGAGGCATATTTTGTTTTTGGAATTTCAATTTGGGCCATTTGAGAAAACCCGCTTACTGTCAGCTTTAAGAAAGCTCTCAAACATCCCATGTTAACCTCTCCGGTCATTTCAGATACTGGTTATCCCTCACCTTTCCTGTAATTTTCCTCAGTGTGTTTCGCCATTCCCAGTCACCTAATGCCTTCACTCCAATAGCTGCCCGCCAACATCATCAGACTCTTACACTTGATTGAATTCAAGATAAAGATCTATCTAAAGTGTGAGGGATTTAGGAGAATATATTAGCAGAAATAGAATTGTTGTGTTTTTATCATCTTAGAATGAGCTGTATACTGTATATCTGTATAGAGATAAGTATTTGCACACATAGGCTGACATGTGGCACCGGCATGTTTTTACAGTAGCCCAGAGTGGACAAACCAAACATTGGCTCTAGATGGGGACATTTACGTATATGTGTAGGCCATTGTAGTTAGCATCAGAAAAACATAGATTTGTAACATCAAAGTGCTTTGTTCAGTGTTTATACTGGTTCAGATCAGCTGGTCTGTTTGTTTTGGAGAGGAACAGACCTCTGTGGATAATTCAGCTCCCAGTTAAAACATCCTGAACTATGAACACTGAAGGAATTCTAACCTGAAGAAGTTTCAGTTGGTTTGCATTCTGCAATCCTAACCACCAGATGCTACTAAAGTCGCATTTCCACTATATGGTACTGGCTCTACTCTACTGTACTCACCTGTATCCTACCTGGTACCTCTTACCTGGAACCACCTTTTTTGGTACCTGCTCTCCTGGGGTTCCAAAAAAAATCGACTATGAGGGTACTATGAGGTATTGTTCTGTCACGGCAGAAGGAGCAAATAGATTACACTATTATGTCTATGTGTTAACTTCCACCGGCTCTGCTGCGCTGCAAATCGACTCTGTCCCAGCTCTGGCAGTCTGCAAGGCTTCTATTTTTGCCGGGACGCGGAAGCACTTCATATCAATTCAGCCAAATTAAGCACTGAGCAGACAGGAAATCAGACAGCAACACAACATTAAAATAGCCGGTTAATTTTCAGAATAAAATAACAAAACGTTACAATGAGCGGATCCACGCCTGGAGACAACAGGTCAGAGGTTTTCAGAGGTCACTAATAACAATATGGATGAGGAGAAGCTAATTATGAAGGTGGAAAACCACAAAATTATTTATGACACCACACAACCTTTTAATAAGGATAACAATAGAAAGGAAATGGCATGGAACAACTACGCAGCAGGATGGCCTCAGGTTGAGCGCTGCCAGTAACAACATAATATAAGGAACATGAGGGTGCTTATAGGGCAGCCAGAAGGGGCAGTGGATAGGTCCAACAACCCGGACTTTGATAGGGTTGTCAGGTGTTTGTCAGAATGTGATTTTTTTTTTTTCAATACCTTACCATCTGCCTCCATCCCCTAATCCAAACCATCCATGCCTGCATGTTTTTGTTGACCTTCCGGTATCGGTTGCCATGTGTTGTTGTTGCCTAAACATAACCATGTCCAGCGTCATCCCACCATTTGCTTGTGATGATGGTAGCAGCATCCTGGAACGTAAAGAGCTGATGCAAAAGGATAGCTAAAATAAAATAAATGGATACGGAAGTCAAAAGCAAAGTAGCAACATGTGGTGACTTGGGAAGATAACTTGATGGCTTTTTGCAAAAAGTTGGTGGAGAGTAAAACAGAGCTAAAAAGTAATTTACATTGGACTTGTATATGTTAAGTTGCTAGAAACATGATTCCAAATGAATGCTAATGTAGCTCTGTGGGTGGTGAAGGTGCAAACAGGTAACTGTCTGCTAACACATTTGCCACATCAAATTCATAAGCAGCTTTAAATTACACATTTATATTTTTAAAAACTTTATATTTGTACATTTTTCATATATTATTAGTTATGATTAGTTTATGATGTTGGTGGATAAACACAATTCTACTGATATCAAATAAAAAAAGCAACAGGTGAAATTGGTACCAAATGTTTCAGGCATCAGTCAGCCCTCACACCCACATGTCTGTTTTCTGACAGAACATTACAGCGAGGTAAAGCATGAGCTTCAGCCTGTCCATACACACACAGACACAAAGACACACAAACACACACACACACACACACACACACACATAGCAGGATGCAGCCTGGGTCATTTGCACACAAATGCAGTGCTGAATGCAGACAAAGTGTCTGTAACATAAAAACCCAGCTGTGTGAAGACTCACATACTCAAACAAACCTTGGTCTGTGTGCTTTGGTGTGTGTACTGTATATAATATCCCACCCACCCACAGTGAACACACAGCACTGCAGCTTCAGTAAGGCAGGACAGATGTGCTGAAGCCAGAGACAGGTGATGGTGAAGGATCAGCTCCAGCTGCAGTTCGTGGGCTGAGTTTGGAGCAGACTGGTCAGTGTGAGTCTGTCAAAACCTGTCAACCTCATTCCCTTCAGTTTAGCTCTCCCCACAGGCTCTGACAGACTCACTGTCAGTCCCTCCATCTGTCTGCCTCTTCACTGCTCCAGATTTACCACCATGCCGGGGAGGGATGAAAGGAGCACAAAAAAAACGCATTGAATTGGTACAAGTTAGATTTAAGGAAAAGAAGCAAGTTAGTGTTGAAGTCGGGCTTCTATAAATGAGAAATACCCTCATAAAAACTCCTGTCTTCTTTGATTCCATCTTTTTATTTTTATTTTTTTATTTACAGAACTTGATGTTGTTACTGTTCTCTCTTGCAAGATTTTTCTGACAAAGTGCAGAGAAGATAGAGTGGAGAAAAGGGAGAAAATACGAGCCACAGCACAGAGGACGGGCAGAAAATATGAGGCCATTTGTCAGGTAAAAATCCTGGTGCTGAAATTGCACAAAATCCATCTGATAGAAAATCTACTGCTTCCTGTCCTTTATGTCTGTCTCATTTGCAGCCTCTTTTCTATTTTCCCTTCCCTGAGTCAGTACCGGTCCTGGTCTCGTACTGTGATGTTCATGCGATGGGGAGAGGTAATTTGTCAGCTGAGAGTAATGGTGGTGAGATTCTCAGCTCCTCGCCGGAACGAGTGGAGGAGACTGTCCAGTGTGTCTCTGTTACAATGAACCAATGTCCATAAAATCCTCTCACTCCTTTCATGCGCTTCCTCTCATATCTGCTTTCCTCTCAAACCCTTTGGTGCTTCAGTCATACAGCTACAAATTCAGGTCTTGGGAAGCTCGACCTCTCTAACAGGGCCATGGAACAAAGCATGATACAGTCCTCATGTAAATGTCCTGAACCCATTATCATCTGCAAAGACTGTGACGCCTTCTTAATGAGTTCTCCTTCTCTGGCTACAGAAGTAGTTATCATCTAGTGATATTTGCATGTGTGTTACAGTGTTGGAGACTCGTCTCCATGGACCAGTGCTGTGCAGTGTGGATTGATTTGACAGGTATGCTGTGTTTGTATCTGTACACAGTAGATGGTTCTGACTCTCCACCCCTGAAGAGATTCCCAAACATTTGACTGCACTTGCATAGCACTTTTCTAGTCTTTTTGACCACTCAAAGCACTTTCACACTTAATGTCACAATCACCCATTCACACACATTCACACACTGGTGGCCGAGGCTACTTCGACCATGTTGCCCACAGGTGTCGGGGCCCTCTGATTAGAGGACGACCCGCTCTGAGCCACAGCCACCCCCAAGAGAGAGATTACAATATGGTGAAGGTGTTTTTAGTGAGAAATCCAGACTTGTCATATGTTGCCGCTTTGCAGTGGAATTCTGCATCGACATATTATGCTGTAGGTATTCTTTTTGCTGTTGACATTCTGGGATACCACTACAATGATGTCAGCAAATTCAAAGGATGGATTACACTGCCCAGGATGTCAACAAAAGCTCATGCTGGCATGCATGGTTAGGATTAGGGGAAGGAGGCATATGACAAGATGTAGGAAAGAAACATCATATTCATATGAGAAGCGAACACCGTACTCCTGTGTGAAAGTCCAGGGTTTGTTCGACCCATCCAATGCCCCTCTCACCCATCTTGTAGCTTTCAGAAATGGAAATATGAACATTTTTTTCCGTCTTCGAGATCAAGGATAAGAATATATCTGTGAGATGTCATCTGTGTAAAGGTGCAAAAACTGTATCCACATCAAAGAGTAATTCTAATCTTCAGAAGCACCTTGCTAAACAACATGCTACCATGAGGCTAGTCACTAAAGAAGAGCCCGATGCTAGTGCTGCTGACCTAGAAGGAGCTGCTGCTGCTGCTCCATCCAAACAGCTGAGGCTCAACTTTAAACCGTGCCTGTCTACTCCGCAGTATTTCAGCCGGGAAGAATTAAATAATAATACATTAAACAGACAATAAATAATACATGAAACATTGCTTGCAATGTAAACTGCAATAATGTTTTTACACTCTTGTCTTGTGTCATTAAAAACAAGATTTGCATGTGGTCTTGAAAGTGAAGATGCACTGCTGGCTGCTGTGACACAACCAAAGTTCAGGCTACTTTGGCTGTGCCAAAAACATGTTCCCACCCAGAAGCAGCTACCAGGTAAAGCCAGGGAAACACAGTGTCTGAATTATACTACTCAAGAGTAGTTCTTTTCCTCTGAGGAGGATGAGGACACCTCTGCCACTGCTGAAACTGAAGTTGCTGAGTACCTCAAACTGCGACAGTTATAGACACTCAATAGACAACCAATTTACAATTACAAAGAAAATAGCTCTTAAACGTAATGCTGCCACTCCATCCAGTGCTCCTGTAGAAAGACTCTTTGACCTGAGAAACTTGATTGTTGCTCCAAAATGGAACAGGTTGTCAGATCATCATGCTTCATGCTTCTTGAGGTACAGTCATTGGTTTAAGGATTAGGAATGCCAGAGTGCTTGAAAACAATCAGATGCAATCCACAATGTTGGCTTTTTGTGTGCAGAGAAGGAGTAAATAATAACATTTCCAATGGCTGGTCTAAAGGCTAAAAGTAGACAACAGAGGAAGTTCATCCGTTATGCAAGAACAAAACTTTGAGGTGAAACATGAAGGTTTTGTTAACACATTTAAGGTTGGGTAGCATTTGTTAAGCACCGCACATCCAAACACTGCAGCCTTATTGAAAAACATCTCTATGTATCTGTGTGTAGTTTTACTCCTGAAGCTGAAAGCACGTTTGAAATGTAACATTACTGATTTCTACAGTGTATTTCTTGTGCTAAATAGCCATTGCTGACTTCAGATTATTTTTGCCAAACCATGACTGCATTTAGTTTCTCTTTGTGAGGCTGTAAATAATTAAGTTTACAAGATGATGTATCCAGTTGTTGAATGGAGTGCCACTGATTTGAGTTAAGGCAATAAAGGACAAAGGACTCAGTGTGTTCATGACGTAAAATTGTTAATTGTATAAGGTTATTCACTTGACATATTGATTTATTCAGTTGCAAAATGGCCAGAGATTACGTCAAATTATTTTTTGTTACACTAATCAAGGATACCTTATACTGTTTATGCAGAATGTCAGATCTCAGAGCCATATCGGGGAAGCTGATCAAGGTATTGTACTGTACTCTATGTAGTTTCTTTTTGTGTGGCTGAAAATACTTTTTTACTGTTTTGTGTTGGTGCTCGATTTGAGCCAATAAAGTTTTAAAATATTGTGTTTTGTTGTTCCAGTAATTACGAGTGTCATAGTGTATAGCCAGTGTATATAGTCTTGTCCCATCTGTGCCAAAACAACACTAAAATAATGTGTGTGCATATAATTGAAGCATCAACAGAAATAACAAAAAAGTAATGCAAAAATTACTTTTTTTAGTGATCAGTTACTTTTATTATGCAGTAATTTAAAAGTAATTGAATTACCTTTTGACAGAAGAAGGTATAAGGTAGATTTTATTATATTTGTCCTTGTTTATTATTTGCTCCATCTTTGGAGTTGAGGGATGAGTTGATTAAAATCAGAAGCTGCTATGAAGATTCCATCCAGTTGTTTGGGCATGTTGATGCTGATGGCATCATTCAAATCCTGCAGTGCATGTTTTGAATTTGCATCAGAGTCGTGTTCTTTTGGCTGCCAACAAGGTCCGCCCATCCAGGCAACAGCTTGATCTCAGTTGTCAGGGGTTAACTATGTCTCTCTGAAGATGTATGCAGAGCAGTCTCTGATCTCCCATTGCTGAGTGAGCCTCAATCGCATCTCATCCACTTTATTCTCCTGTGATCTGACAGAAGAAGTCTTGGTAGAGGAGCAGCTCTCGGTCCAAGTCGGGTCAGCCTTGCCGTAGTACCGGCTCTCCCTCTCTTCATCTTTGGGTTTCGTTTCTACCCTCTGGTCTGACAGGCTGCTCAGCGTATGCTGTTGGTGGAGATCCTCTCACGGTCTGCTGCATTCAGTCCAAACCCCACACAGTTTTTCTAGATGTTGATAAGAGCTTCTCTATCGTAGAAAAGTCGTTCTTCAGCAGAACAGGCCATGGAGTTGAAAAAATAGAAAAATATAGCAAAATATAGCAAAAAAGTAGCAAAGATTTGAGCAGCTACAGGCTGCTGCATCTACATGTGCTGCTGTCGCCATGGCAAGTATCTAGTAACTGTATTAATTAACTGTATTAATATTCAGTAACTTGCCCAACACTGGAAATAGTATGACATAAGAAAAAAATTACCTTCTACATCAGCTGATGGAAGCAGCAGTGGAGCAGCAGCTCTGCTGTTCAGTAGAGTAATATGATGTATGTTTTTTCTCAATGTGAGTTGAGTTGAATGAGTCTGGTGTTTTTAATATAATGGGTAGCATAATAAACATTGTGATTCATTCTATAGTTTTTGGAATTCACAAACACAAACCAGTTCATATCATGTAACATCCATAAATATTATTTTCAGTACCAGTTTTTGTTGGTCATGCAGTATGTGTTGCAGCTCGTCCTGCAGACAGACATGTTTGCAACATGTCTACATTTTGAGAATAGTGGCTGTTAGATCTGAGATTTATGTTTTGGACCACATGGCTTCTTCCTGGCTACACACATTACCTCCTGAAGTGTTGAGGAGGCACTGGTGACACCTTTAATGTTTAAGAAATGTAAACGATCTCATATCAAGAGGATTCACAGCTATTTAGAAGGCAGAAGACTTTACCTTTCCTTTAGTCAATTTCTACACAATAGCCTGTTCCTAGACATCTAAATCACAGCCCACAGCCCTCATTAGCCATTCAACTACAGTAAGTCTAATTCAATAAACTCTGTTGCCATGGAACTGTTGATTATCAAACATCCAGTGATTCTGAGTAATCACAGAGCCCTTTAAGAGAGAGTCGCATCAACTCTGTTCGCTCCAATGGACCGTTTTTTCACAACAATGGCGAAACGTGGAGCATCTCAGTCGTTCCTGGAAGTAGCATTAATTGCTAGCGGCGCAATGGAGTTGCAGCATACAAAAACTATTCGTGATGGGCTTTAACAGGGTAAGATGTCTAAAGAATCGTTTTTGATATTATCAGCATATCTTAGCTAAATTAACATGTGCATTAAAGCATGATATTGGATTATCTGCCTCTAAATTAGTAGATTTACATAGTAATAACAGATATGCTATCAGAGTAAGCTAACGTTAGTACACTGTACTGTATATACTGAACACATATTGTTAGCCAGTAACAGCCTGTTAATTTAAAATGTCCTGCTCTTTAATAATTTCATCTAAGATTGGGGAGTTAAAGTGGAGAAAAGGCTTTTTTTACAGCTTAGAGTGAGTTACATGTCAGCTTTGTTAAAGATAACAATATATTAGTATTGATATGGATTAAGAGTGCATATTTGAGACAAATAAATTATTTAAAAACATTACTGTAAACAGAAACGTTATTTCAGTGTGAATGTTTATAGCTTTGTGATTCTGTTGACTCCATTTGTCTTTATTATGTTACAGCTCAGCTGATTTTCCATTGATGGCAAAGGGAGGGAAGCTGAAAGACCTGAATGAGATCACAGGGCAAATCATTTAGAAAAATGAAACATACTAGGCTTAATAGGGAATTATTCTAAACACTGACATTGTTACACTACTGTATTATATTATTTTTATTATGGTGTTATATATGTAATCTTATTATTGTATACTGGTAACTTACAATAGGAGCACTGGGTGCTGGAGGAACTATTTCGAAGCAGGTTACAAAAACACAGAAGGCTCTAGTTTAGCGCAAACCATTAACATATAAATCCAGTAGAGGGCAATATTACACAGCCTAATGAAGGCTCTCCTCTCCTCTTGGACACAGGGATGGGCAGGCTGACAAAGGATCAAAGTCTGATAAATTATTAAAAAAGGATCAATATTTGTAGGCCTTTCATATCAAACACTATAGACAAATGTTGAGGTTAGCACAGCAAAAGCTAATTTCCAAGCAAGTAATTCACTATGATAAGAACAAACTTTACACAACTAACAAAGTTCCATAACTGAAGTTGGGGAACAAACACGCCTCATCTCCCATAGCGGTTTCCCACCCAGGCCAAGGTATGTTTAACCCTCTCTCCTGTCCTTTTCTCCCTCCCTCTTTCAGCAAAAGAGCTACACAGGATTTAATGGAGCCTGGAGACTCCCTGTGCTGCAGACAGCAGCCTCATCCTGAGTATCAGCTCCCTGTCCTCTGCAAGCCTTTCCCTGTACCTTATTTTTATTAAACCATATACAAGGCTTCCCAATGGTGTGCTCTTTGTTTGGGTAAAATGTTCTAATGCAGTTTTTGAAAATGATACCCTCAAATATTTTTTGTAGTTGTAATCTGTGGTGAGTGTAAGTGCTGGCATTACTCAACAACATTTTTTTTCATCTGCGTGTCAGTGTGCCTTTCTCTTAGCACCTGGATCGTCCCCATGCAGCACAGCAAAGCATGGTGGAGACTATCTGAGAGGACACCACAAAAGAAGGACATATACCAACTGCTTGATGTACTATTTATGTTTCTGAGTTTATTAGATATTAATGAAATTAATGAAATTCATTGCAGTAAGTCAGTATAAAGACAGAGATAAAAAAAATACATGTATATATATATATATAAGCAATAAACAGCAACCTGCTTCTTTACCATGGTAAGGTAAGTCTAAAATATGACAGCACAACCGTATATGTCATATCCACATCACTCATATTTATGCTTTGTAATTATACATTTTACATATATAAGTACTATACATATAGAATATATACACATATGTGTGTGTTTTTGTGCGTGTGTGTAAATTTGATATATTTTGCATTTTAAAATATATTTTATTTTTTGTATTTTTTATTCAGCACTCAGTCTATTCTTTTCTATTGCCTATGACTCTTGAGTTGCTGAGATGTGTGAATCTCTAATCTAACCCTGACCATTAACATTAATCTTCAAATATAAGCATGTTTTACTTTAAAAAACAATATAATAATGAAACTACATACGATGCGCTCATGTATATTGTAATTCAGTGCGGTTATTGAATACTATTTAGTGAAAAGGAGTTTTGTCTCTCTGTATAATGTATTCAATTGGCCCGCCAGACACTTCTACTATTCAAAGCCTCCATGTGTCACATGACATACAAGCATTTTGAACTTCCGTTGTCAGTACTCTGTTTTTTTCTATTGCACTAAGTAATCGAACCTTATTTTTGATTGTGGAAATAGCAAACTGTCTCAACCCAAGGTTAACAGCCTTCTTTGTTCTGGAGCTGAGCAACCACAACCTGCTAATGCTGACCATATGATACGACCATTAAATGTTTTTAGCTTAAAGTCATGGTAAGGCAGTAGAACCTGTAATTTGCAGAGATGAATATGAGGTAAGGCTATTTTCTTTCAGTGCTGTTGTTTTTATCAGACAACAGAGGAATCAGACAACTCAGTTAACTATCAGCCAGGAGTAATGCAGCTGTCAAGCTATTTTCAAGCAGTATGCTTGAACCAATGATAAGTAATAACAGCAATGGGAGCCCTTCAGAGTGCCCCAGGGACCATGTGTTTCTGTAAGCCAATGTGGAAGTTAACATCGCCCTGGTACCATCATGAAAAAGCTTATTGGATTTTTCTTTCCATTTGAGTCTATGATACTTACACAGTTTGTTCAGCAAGATAATCTCTGCAAATTACCACCACTTTCAGGATTTTTGAATCCTAAATGCATTTTCTAGAGGGAAATCACAAACATTAGGCTATACAACACTGTGATCATGTTCAGTTTGATTATGTTCTGTTGTCTCGTTTAGCCACTTTTTTAGCACGCATTTGTTTTAAGACATAGAGAGGACACATAAAAGCTTCAAAGTTCACGAATGGCGAATTGACTGATGTGTTTTACATCACAGAATACAACATGAAACATGAACTCTCTTAAATTTGTGTTAACCTTATTTTCAGCATCGAATCACAAACACATTCAAACAACCTGCTGACCAACCAGAGGTGATGAAATGCTAACAGATATTAACCACATTACTGGGGTCTCTGTGGACAAGGTAGACACTGCCGTCAAGGCTGTTCAAAAATCATATGGTGTTTTTTTTTTTTCTGTTACTCTCTTACAACCTTGGAAAAACAAGTATGTTGGTATGGCTACACATCAGTGTGGACTTAAAATACCTTAGATTCTTTTTTTTTTTTTTTTTTAGTTGATATTAATTTTTGTGATGAGTTCAAACTCTGCAAGTACTATTTGTATGCAAATGACACAGTCATATATACTCATATACTCACTACTATATACTCATATACTACTGAGAAAATGCTTAGTTGCTGGTGTATTTCTGTCTCAGATCGATTTTGGCCATACCATTTATGGCTTTCCCTCCACCTAGTCCATGTTTGACCCCCAGTATCACTTGGCCTTAAAGTATATTACTAAATCTAGCTTCAGGGCACATAATTGTACCTTATACAGCATGGTAGAATGGCCATCCCCCGCCTTGCAAAGGTTACAACAACAGTACATTCTAGTCTTTAAGATCATCTCAGGTAAATTTACAGTTTATATAATCCAGAAGTTTTCATTTTTGCAAAGCAGTCATAATTGTAGGTCATACAAATGTCTTCAGTTAAAAGTTCCTTTGACCAGCACTGAGGCAAAACAAGACTGTTCAACTACAGTCCCTGGTCCTGGAATAGCCTGCAGGCCAAGGTCAACCTTAAGACTCCAACCTCTTTAAACGATTCATAATAAACTCATAATAAAGGAAATGGTCACAGCTCACATTTAAATATCACTGTCTTGTTATTGCACAGCGTTATGCAATGTAGTTTGACATTCATATGCTTACTGTTGTTATTTGATGGCATTGTACTGTTTGTGCACTGTAAACCTGAATACTATAATTAATTAAATGGAATAAGTAGTGAATACTCAAAATGTCTTCAGTAGTCTAGACGTTTAAAAAGGGCCATGTGCATAGGGTGGATTTTGTTTTTGGCTTCCTGTTTTTTCTTAATCCTGGAAGTGTCTACTATAAGATTCTGCCAGGTCCCAGGGTGAAATAATGTCCCATGGGGTTTATCTTAAACCCTATAATATTTATACCTACCCTGATCACAAACCTGAAAAAGAAAAAAAAAATGAAAGTGGCATAACTTTTGAAGTTAACAACATATAAAGACAAATAAACACATTTCTCCATACAATTCTGACCCGATGAATTCACTAGATTTGATATTTTTAAGATTGAAACACATCTTGACTTTATTTCGGGACAAAAGGGCAAAAAACAAGCAGAAAATGTTTAAAACACATCTTTATTTTCTTTCTTTATTAATAATCTGTAAGGTCCACTGTTGTGAAATTGCCACATCTATTTAAAACTGTAGTAGAGACTATTTCTGACTGAATTTAGACAAAAACTATATATCCCAACACCTCAGCTTGTAATTCAAGGAGCTGGAGCGTCAAGGTCTTCCCAATCCGGACTACCGCAGTGAGAACTTGATAAGACGTTTGCAAGCAGATGAAGATGAAGATGAAGATGAAGATCACCCTCCATTCTCCCACTTTGAAGCCATTCAAAGAGTCAAAGAAGCTGTCATGGCCCTCGACTGCACAGGAGCTGAATGCTATAGAGATGGAGGAGCTGCTCCCAGATGATCTTGTAAAATTCCTTAACTTGGTGCGAACAAGGAAACCAGAGCTTGATGGAGAAAAGTGTGAGAAGACTCAGAGGCTGGTCTTTTCAATCACACAGGATGTGCGTCGTGCTGCAACCAACAGCAAGTGGAAACTGCCAAAGCACATCCTCCTCTGTGCCACAGCAGCATCTCTATCGAAGCAAACAGGTGAGTAATCACCTACGCTACTTTTTTCCAGTTCATGTCTATTGCTTAAGTAAGTTTGATACTGAAATTTGATATTGAGCAAATTACTCTCCTTACTCTTTCTACTCTCTTTGCAGCTCACTACCATCCTTGCACGACTCAGACATTCGGAGACATATGACTTTTGTATGGAACTTAAGACAGCAATGGCCAAGGCTTTTAACAAGATGTCCACCTACCTTCCATCCATCCATTTTCTTCCGCTTATCCAGGGTCGGGTCGCGGGGGCAGCAGCCTAAGCAGGGAAACCCAGACTTCCCTCTCCCCAGCCACTTCATCCAGCTCTTCCCGGGGGACCCCGAGGCGTTCCCAGGCCAGCTGAGAGACATAGTCTCTCCAGCGTGTCCTGGGTCTTCCCCGGGGCCTCCTACCGGTGGGACGTGCCCTGAACACCTCACCAGGGAGGCGTCCTGGAGGCATCCTAATTAGATGCCCGAGCCACCTCATCTGGCTCTTCTCAATGCGGAGGAGCAGCGGCTCTACTCCGAGCTCCTCCCGGATGACCGAGCTTCTCACCCTATCTCTAAGGGAGAGCCCAGCCACCCTACGGAGGAAACTCATTTCGGCCGCTTGTACCTGCGATCTTGTTCTTTTGGTCACTACCCAAAGCTCATGACCATAGGTGAGGGTAGGAACGAAGATCGACTGGTAAATCGAGAGCTTTGCCTTTCGGCTCAGCTCCCTCTTCACCACGACAGACCGGTGCAGCGTCCGCATTACTGCAGACGCCGCACCGATCCGCCTGTCGATCTCCCGTTCCATCCTTCCCTCACTCGTGAACAAGACCCTGAGGTACTTAAACTCCTCCACTTGGGGCAGGACTTCGTCCCCGATCCAGAGGGGGCACGCCACCCTTTTCCGGCTGAGAACCATGGTCTCGGATTTGGAGGTGCTGATTTTCATTCCAGCCGCTTCACACTCGGCTGCGAACCGATCCAGTGAGAGCTGAAGGTCGCGGCCCGATGAAGCCAACAGGACTACATCATCTGCAAAGAGCAGAGACCTAATCCTGAGGTCACCAAACCGGACCCCCTCAACACCCTGGCTGCGCCTAGAAATTCTGTCCATAAAAGTTATGAACAGAATCGGTGACAAAGGGCAGCCCTGGCGGAGTCCAACCCTCACCGGAAACGAGTTCGACTTACTGCCGGCAATGCGGACCAAGCTCCGGCACCGGTCATACAGGGAACGGACAGCCCGTATCAGGGAGTCCGAAACCCCATATTCCCGGAGAACCCCCCACAGGACTCCCCGAGGGACACGGTCGAATGCCTTCTCCAAGTCCACAAAGCACATGTTGACTGGTTGGGCAAGCTCCCAAGCACCCTCAAGGATCCTGCCAAGGGTCCAGAGCTGGTCCACAGTTCCACGACCGGGGCGAAAACCGCATTGCTCCTCCTGAATCCGGGGTTCGACTGTCCGGCGGACCCTCCTCTCTAGTACCCCCGAATAGACCTTACCAGGGAGGCTGAGGAGTGTGATCCCCCTGTAGTTGGAACACACCCTCCGGTCCCCCTTCTTGAAAAGAGGGACCACCACCCCAGTCTGCCAGTCCAAGGGCACTGCCCCCGATGTCCACGCAATGTTGCAGAGTCGTGTCAGCCATGACAGCCCCACAACATCCAGGGCCTTGAGGAACTCCGGGCGGACCTCGTCCACCCCCGGGGCCCTGCCATCGAGGAGCTTTTTGACCACCTTGGTAACCTCAGCCCCAGAGATAGAGGAGCCCACCCCCGGGTCCCCAGGCCCTGCTTCCCCAACGGAAGGCGTGTCGGTGGGATTGAGGAGGTCTTCGAAGTATTCCTTCCACCGATCCACAACATCCCAAGTCGAGGTCAGCAGCGCCCCGTCGCCACCATACACAGTGTTGACGGAGTACTGTTTCCCCCTCCTGAGACGCCGGATGGTGGTCCAGAACCTCTTTGAAGCCGTCCGGAAGTCGTTTTTGAACCCAATTGCAGCACAAATGAACCAGGTTTGTTGAATTAACAGTCTTTATTCAGCAGGTTAATGCAGGAAAACAGCTAACCACAAAATGCATCAGAGTAGAGTGGGCAGGTATGGCATGATTCAAACTCAGGTCTTCCATGTGGCAGACAGGCAAGTTACCACATTGTCCAAAAGTACTCAAAAGGCTCAACGAGTGTGATGGAGGGCAAATAGCACAAACTCACTGCAGATTGAAGTTTTCCTGGAAAGTGGTTCAGATGAGGGCTGGGAGTGGATCAAGACCTTGACATGGAGTTGGCGAGGCTGACGCCACCAGAGGAGAGGAGCTGGCGAGGTGAAGCTGACACAGTGGGTCTTTGAGCTGAGCAGGAACAAGCTGAGTACCAACAAGCCACATGCAGACAAGGAACAGAAAGCAGGCAGGCAAAACTCGTAGTCGGGGACAGAAGGCTGGTGGATTTACCGGGGCTGAGACATGAAGCAAAGGTCAGAGGCGAGTCGGGTCAGTACCAGGTAAGCAGTCCAGAAACAAGTGCTGGAGAATCATGCATGAGAGCGAAGACAATCTGGCAGGAGTGAGCGGAGTGAAGCTGCATATATACTGGCTTGATTGGAGATGGTGAGCAGGTGACAGCAGCAGGTGGAAGCAGTAAAGCTGATGAGGGGTATGCAATGGTGCCATGGCAGATCTCTTCTTTGCATACGATGGCCACAACTATGCCAGGTAGTCTGTGCATGCATTCTCCTAATATTCAATAACAGAAAATTAAGTTGAACGTACCTGTGGTATGAATTTGAATTATCATTTATTCTTTAGAAGGTACCTGACCTGGTTTGAGTCATTTCTCACCAACATTGATTACTCCCATCCTGGTGCCTTTGATTACATCAAGCGACAAGCCATCGTTGTTGCAAGAGCTTTAATCCTAGGGGCTCTCTCAGCAGTGGACAAGACCACGGAGGAGACTTTCATGAAGTCTGCCAAGTCTTCAGGTACTTCAGTGTGTGGACAAAATCATAATCACATTGATTTAATTACAGGTTCATAGTAAGATTATATAATTCAAGTTTAAGCTTTTGGCCACATTAATAGAGAAGCTGTGATCAAAATGTCAAACATAAAGTATACATCACTCTCTACATTGCAGGTGGTCTTTTCAATATGTTTGGCACCTACAAGAAGTAGTGCCACACAACTTCTGCATGTGCTCAGCTCTATGAGCTGACTCTGGAGATGTGTGGCATGATTGATGATCTAGACTGCCCAAAGGCAGGAAAGCACCGTGAGCTGGAGCCTGCCCAGATTAAAAAGTACGAGGAGGCAGTGCAGAGGGTCATCTTGGCCATCAATGGCTTCACCAACCCCTGGAAGATCCCTGACAAAAATTGTCTCTATTCAATGGCATCTGGGGCTCCTACAGATCCAGAGGTCGTCGTTGATGTGCTGCAGGCTGAGGCTGCATGCAGGGCTACTAAGGAGCAGTTTATCCATGAGCGCTTTGTCTCCAAGAAGAAGGAGTTCTTCAAATGCCTCAAGAAGCTTAAACTGAGGACGATGGATCAATGCAGCAAAAAAGTCCAGCTCACATCTGCAAAGGGCAAGGTGGATATTGACCCAACTGATTACCTAATATTGTTATGGCATACTTCATAAAAAGAGAAATGTTGACATTGTACTAATGCTTCACTCATTTATTCATATTCCATTACAGCTCTTTATGTACCAGGAACAAAGCTGCTTGTTAAGTGCCAGTTGCTTGAAATGCCCATCAACCTTGAGGAACTCATGTTTTACCTCCTATTGACTGTTCCTCATGCACTTGGCTCTCCTGATGGCTTTTTTGCCAAGACAGACAAGGCCACCATCCTTCATTATCTGCTACTCTAAAGATGCACTTTTCATACAGGATGGCGATGCCCTCTTCCACACGATGATCAACCTCCCACCAACCTTTGGGGAGATCTGCATGCAGCTCTTGGACCATATGACTGCCAAGCGTGACTTGGTCTTCTCCACAGATTACTACCAGCCAGACTCTATCAAAGCCCAGGAGAGGCTCAGACGCGGCTTTACCGAGAAGTACATCATTGATGGTACACACATCCGCAAGCCCCATGACTTCCTTGGCAATGCGCTAAACAAGAAGCAGCTGTGTGACCTGCTTATCAAGGTCTGCAGGGCCATGAGACCGCATCCCGGCTTGAGAAGTGCAAGAAAGCGGTGTTGTGTGTTGATGGGATATCATATGATCTTACTTCAACCAATGGCAAAGTAAGTTGATGGAGGATAAGGGCAATACATTGTAGTTATTGGTGTTTGATTTTAGCAGTCATCCCATGGTATGAAAAAAAATCATAGATTGAGTAGTGTTATATACGTATATATATATATATACATAGAATTTGATATAGTATTTGGCCCCTTCCTTACTTGTTACAGGTCCAGGCTTGATCTGAGATCAATGCCCTGCCATCAAATCAGGAGGAGACAGACAGCCGCGTTGTCCTGTACCTCCACCAGGCTGTCAAGTGGGGGAACAAGTCCAGTGTAGTGAGGACCCCTGACACAGACATCCTGATGATTCTTCTCTACCATGCCAGCAGGATCAGCCTCACCATATACCTTGATCACGGCACTGGCATGCATCGCAAGCTCATAAATGTGTCCAAAGTGGCTGAGTCTCTGGGCCCCGAGTACTGCAGTAACCTGCTATGTCTTGTCTGGGGAAGATTGTACCAGTGCTTTTAAGGGCAAGGGAAAGGTGAATCTCTTGAAGAACCAAGCAATATTTGAGAGTCCCAAACCCTATGATCAGGGTATAGGCTAGGAAAAGACAATGGGAGGGTGAGGGGGTGTTAGAGCCTGTCTGGACGGCTGAACCCATCCTCCCTCCTTCTCTTATTGAGGTGTTGGCCAAGAAAGCAAGGTCAGAAGAGCAAGCTTGCTATTGCTTTCAGGGAATGTTGAGCTTAATTCAGGCCCTGATATACCGGCTCATTGTTACACCCCTGCGGATTTTAAATTCAGAACTGGTCTTGGCTTAATTCATATAAATGTAAGAAGTCTACTAAACAAGATTGACTTGATAAAGGTCTAGATAAAGTCAACAAATGCTGATGTTATTCTTTTGTCTGAAACCTGGCTCACAAAATCTGTGCACGATAACCATATTTGTATTAATGGTTACAATGTTTATCGTGCTGATCATCCAAGAAAAGGGGGCGGGGTTGCGATTTACATCAGGAGTATTTTTGAAGTTAATTTAGTGCTTAAAGAGTCAGCCCTTAAAGAGTTTGAGTTGCTTGCACATGAAATAGAACTAAGGAAGACTCACTGTATTATGTTGGTAGATTGTTATAGACCACCATCTGCTCCTAAAACTTAATTGTCCTCTCTTGCAAAGTTCTTATCACAGCTAAAATACAATGAACTACTTCTGATAGGAGATTTAAACTGGGACTGGCTTACGCCTATGTCCCAAGATCTGAAAGCACAATGGGATTCTCTTAATCTCACACAATTAATTCCCCTACTAGACCCAACCCCAAATATCCTCAGCAGTAGTAAGAGACACAAGGCTTCCTAAAACAAAGCCACGTTTTGTAGCGAAGCGCAATATGAAAACGTTTGATGAACAGGCCTTTTTACATGATCTTTATCACTTTGACTGGGATAGGACTGCCCTTTTTGATGATGTTGAAATGGCTTGGACTTACTTTAATGAAGATTTCAGCTCTTTGTTAATAAACATGCTCCCTTGCGTGAATTTAGAATTAAAGGCCATGATAGCCCTTGGTTTACAACTGCTCTAGCAGAAGCTCTACATGAGCGGAATATGGTGTGGGCCAGGGCACGTAAATCAGGTTTGGAAAGTGACTGGCTTCATTTTAGACTATGAAGAAATAAATTTGCCTCTCTTCTCCAAAATACAAAGGCTGAGTTTTACTTGTCTATGACTACCAAAAGTCTGAAAAACCCAAAGAAACTTTTGAATGCAATTAAATCTTTGTCTTTCATCTCTAATTCAGTTACTCTCCCTTCTAGTATGCTGATTGATGGTAGCAGGGTAACTGACAAAATAGACATATTAAATTGTTTCAACAAACACTTTATTTCCTCCTAAAACCCCTCTAAAAAATCTTCACCTTGTGAAAAGTCTTCTATTGACCCTCCATCGGCTGATAGGGTTCCTGGCAACGTCCAGGCTTTTAATTTCACCCCTCTTTCTACAGAAGTGGTCACTAAAGGTCCTAAAAAACCCCCAGGACCAGATAAATTGGAGCCCTTCTTTTTAAAACTAGCACCTGAAATTGTTGCTATTCCATTTTGTCATATTTTTAATCTTAGTTAGTTGACCAATGTAATTCCCAAAGTCTGGAAATCTGCATTTGTTATTCCCCTCTTGAAAGGAGGAGATCCAACTATTTTAAACAATTATAGGCCTATTTCTAAACTGTCTGTTCTGGCTAAGGTACTGGAATTCCTTGTCAGTGAACAAGTAAAGGAATACCTGACTACTAACTCTATTCCATCGACTTTCCAATCAGGATTTCGCAAAAAACATAGTACTACCACTGCAGCGTTGAAGGTTATAAATGATATAACAGATGCTTTAGACAATAAGCAGTGTTGTCTATCTATGTTTATAGACTTTTCAAAGGCCTTTGATACCTTGGACCATGATTCTTATAGCAGCTGGGTTCTCTGTACAGGCAGTTGGATAGTTTGCAAACTATCTTAAAGATAGAACCCAGGCTGTACAGTCAGAAGGTGTTTCCTCTGAGATTCAGTTTGTCCACAAAGGGGTACCACAAGGTTCAGTACTAGGTCCTTTGTTATTCACCTTGTATATAAATAATATTTGAGCAAATATCCCAAATGCAGCCTTTCATTTTTATGCTGACGATAAAGTCATTTATTGCCTTGCACCTACGCCCACAGAAGTGTTTGCTTATCTGCAGAATGCACCTGACAGAGTGCAGGAACAACTGTGTCAACTGCAACTTGTTCTAAATGCTGATAAAACAAAACTTATGTTTTTTACTAATTCAAAAGTAGCAAGGTTAAAACAGGTGACCATTTTCACCAGTAATGGTCAACAAATAGAGCCTGTATCTACTTTTAAATATCTAGGGTTCCTGATCAATGACCACTTGTCTTTTAAGGCACATATTCATGGCACTCTGAGGTTTATCACAAACTGTGGAGCTCTTACTCATCACTGTGTCTTATATACAAAAGTAAATTAGCCATCTTTACGTGTGCACTGGCTTGGCCATTGGTTTGTCTTTATTCACAAGGCTTGAGAGGATTCCATCTTATTTATCATCGCTTTTAATTTTGAACAATAAGGCCTACAGTCTCTGTTCTCAGGATTTTTTACTTTTTACTGTTCCTAAGGTCAGAACAGAAATGGGGAAGAACGCTTTTAGGTTTGCAGCTCCAACTTCATGGAACATTTTGCAGTCAGAGCTCAAACTTCAAAAACTGATTACTCTGAATGCTTTTGAGTCAATGATAAATCCAATTATATCTAGGTCTTATGAGTGCAAATGTTTTATTTAACCCTTGTGCCCTCCTCAAATTTACTACCCTCTGGACACCTTCGTGGCAAAAATGGACACGCACAGAAAAAATGCTATTAAATCATCATACATCAATATTTTTTGACTTGCTCAAAACTACCAAACATTCAATCATTTTCAGGATTTTTACCCTTTAAATGCCAGTTTAATTGTTTGAATTACTAATGATTTATTACAAAAAAATCACAGAAAATTAATTTTTTTCCATATAACAAATAGTAGGGGGATCGGACTTTGGTGGTGATTAGAGTCTTGGATGTGTCAAAGATTAGCAACAAAATTGATTTGATTGCATTAGTATTTTTTCTGTAGCACCAGATACTCCCTCTGGACACCTTCATGGCCAAAAATGGCTCGACTTCCATTATAAACACATTTTTTAATCTCACTGCCATTACAGTATAAAATCATGCATTCTGTAATGTCAGCATTTCCATTTTGAAGAAAAGTAGTGATATTTGACATTTTTACTGTATTCCACCAGATTCAGCTGTTTTCCCATTGTAGGCCGATGCATGAAATTCTTGTATTTTTGCCATTATATTATGGAGCCATGTGACTACCAGGTGGTCCCAAGAGTGATTTGTGTGTGTGTGTTTGTGAAATAAGTTTTTAAATCATCATCTGATTCATCAGTGTGAACATTTATTGTGCAAACTACAACAACTTTGTGAACTTAAACAACAAAAGAGAACACAACAGAACATATGAAATATGAACATACATTTGAAACAGAAACATCCAAGATCCAGAACATATGATGTATGTGTGTGTGTGTGTGTTTGACAGAAAACAGATAAATGGATTGAGAGTGTGTGTGTGTGTGTGTGTGTGTGTGTGTGTGTGTGTGTGCGCTAAAATAAAAATTCATGCCACAAGCTGTAACACAGCCAAAATGATCACCAAATGAAAAAAAAAAGTTGAGAAAAATGTACAAAAATGCCCGAGGGCATAAGGGTTAAGTGCAATGTTTTTTGTTTATTTTTTAAACAGATTTTTGTAAATCTAATTGTTATTTGTATCTTCTATGTTTAAGTTCAATGTTTTTATGTGTTTAAATAATGTGTAACTGTATGAGCTGCCATTCTTGGCTAGCTCTCTCTTGCAAAAGAGATCATTAATCTCAATGGAACATACTTGGTTAAATAAAAGTTATTATTATTATTATTATTATTATTATTATTATTATTATTATTATTATTATTATTCAGGTTTTATAACGTAAGATAAGGTAAATTTAAGCACATTGTGCTGTCCAGATCAGAGCACAGAAATGGAGGATGATGAGCAGTGTGATACTTTTGAACTCAAAAATCAGCTCAAACTTAATATGGCTTCTCTATTTCTAAATATGCAGGCTATTCCTCATGTGTCAAACACAGCTACACAAGAAATAGTGGATCACTTGAATCAGATCTTCTCTTTATCTGAGCCTTTGATAAAGGAGACAGTTAAGGATACATTGCAGAGATACGGTCACAATATTACAGATTCTACACTCAATGAAGTTGTAAGAGCTGTCATGGACTCTAATGTATTTAATGCTACCTCCAAAGGTGTGGAGTTGTCCTCTTCCAAACAAAGAAAGACATTTATAGAGCACAACTATCCTCTGGTAATGCCAGTAGAGTACTTTGTAGAGCCACCTGGTCATACAAATATGTATGTTCCAATAATTTATATGATTCAGGAGTTATTTAAAAATACAGACATTCTTAGCAAGATCAGAGAACTAAACACAGACACTGGTCATTGTGTGTCATATCATGATGTTTCTCATTTGCATGAAAACCAGTTACTTTCAACAGTAGATCTAAACCTAGCAATACAGATATATATTGATGAGCTTGAAATTGCTAACCCTCTTGGCATATTGAGTAAAGTTTACAAACTTTTTGCAGTATATTGTCATTGCCAATCTGCCACCCAAATACCGATCAAATTCACACTATATAGCTTGCTTTGCTAGCAAAAGTGACAGATGTCCAGAAATATGGATGTACAGCTGCACTCGTTCCATTGCTGCATGATGTTCACACTCTTGAAAAGGATGGTGTGTTCATTGAATCTGTTGATCAGAATGTGAAAGGCACTATCTTTTGTGTTTCTGCTGAGAAGCTGGCAGCCCATGAATTAGGGTATTTTTTTGTAGTTGTACAGAGTATGTTTGCAGATTCTGCATGGCCACAAATGAACCGTTTCAAACAACTGAAGTGGAAGAGGAAAAGTTTGTTCAGAGAACCAAGGCCAGTCATGACCTTCATGTCCCGGAGAATGACAGCAGTCAGTTTGGTGTTAAAAGTGATTGTGTCTTGAGTGAGTCACTGCATTACTTCCATTCTATCACAGGATTTCCTCCAGATCTTCTGGAAAGTATTGTATGTATTGGACTATTTTGTGTGCAAAATAAATGATCACAGACAAATACTTACACTGAGAAAAATATGACCAATGGTTACTTAAAAAAATTGTGGCAACAAAGTGACACATAATATAATTGAATAGATTTTAAGTTCTACAATTTGATTAAAAAGTATTGAATACATTAACTTAACTCAAACAAAAAATTAAGTACATGTCAATAAAAGCAACAGTTGAAATGAGTTGGATTTAGTAATAGCATGCCAAATGATGAGTTACATCGCCAAAAAATATTTAGTAAATCCTAGCCAATTTCACAAGGAAAGCTGATTTATATTTACTAAGTATCTGAGCAAAAGTAATTTAGATTTACTTAATAGCTGGGGGAAATTGATTCATATTTACTGATAATCTAGGCAAAACTGACTTATATTTATCAATTATATGGGTGAAATTGATTTACATTTACTAAATACCTGCATAGAAATTATTTGGATGAAGTAAATGAAATAAATTATATCAACTCATATTCTAGCACATTGTTGCTTAATTCAACACATTTACACTCTTGTTCTTATTTATCTGTACCTAAAATAATTGTTTCATTTTAAGTTTTAATTTGTCTTTAAATCTATTCAATAATATTGAATGTCACTTTGTTGCCATAATTTTTCTGTGTCTAATTTATCAAATATCCTGACCAAACTTAAGTAAACTGAGGCATCAAGAAACATCAACAGATTACAATGCATAAAACAGCAGCAAATAAACATTTATTTGTGCAACTTTTAAAAACATGTTTATCCAGCACTCCACAAGTGCAACATACACATCTGAGCTCCTTTGGATAGGCAAGATTCACAGCATACGCCAAACCAACGAGCAGGGAGCAAGCCCTTGGAAAGTTACCCACACCAGTTAGAACTTTCATGCCATCCACCACGATACCGATGTTGTCTGGATCCTCTGCCGTGTTAGCTTTGATGTTGTAGATCTTCAGACTTTGAACAGCAAGGTCCTGTGACACACTGTCTTCATCAGCATCCTGTAACAGAAAGAACATTGTGCATATCAGACAGTGCAGCCAGAGGAGAAGGTCCTATTTCCCAAATTGCTTCCAACTGTTTGGACAAGAAAATCTGGAGTTTGTCATAGCCGTTGCTTGTAATGCACTCTATTTATGTCACTGTTGACAAAACTTAAAAACGTACATAAACACATATTTTCACACCAGGTAAATTGAAAATGATCGAATCAGTTCACCAACAAATCAAAACAATTCAATCACCCGATAATGGGAACAGAGTTACAGTTGTAAATATTTGTAAATGAAATTTCTGAAATGAAATCAATCCATTACTACATAATTTCTTGCTGGCATTGTATTGATGAATATCTTACTCTACATTCGCTAACACAGGCTAAAATAACTAAAATAACCCAGTAGCCTCTGAAAGACTAGTTAGACACCCTTACAATAGACTTACTTCCATGAAAAATAAAAACATAGCTAATCATAAAAAGAGTGGCATGAAATAATTGTTGAAGCTTAATAACCTTTGTAGATCCTTTACCTTAAGAGGATGATAATAATAATGAGGCTAAGAATAACCCTAACAAAGAAATGTTTAATATAATCAAAAGATGTGCTGTTTCATCATAAGTTGTCTCGTAAACCTACAAGTGTGTGTTCCTTTCTTCACTTTCACCTAAGGAAGGCTATCAGTGAATGACACATTATAGAGCAAATTATTCATAAAACGAAATGTATTTTGGTAATTTTTCCATGTGGATATGGTCTCTTTTTCTAGTATTTATTTTGTTCTCATCATTCTATAAGAATGTCCAATGCCTAACTGAGTGATTTACTCTGCTGTTGGCAGTATGCCTTCTATAACGTTAGTGGGGAAAAGGAGACTTCGCGTAGCATTTAGCGTGGCATATTAACATAATGTACAGTGTTAAATGTGTGGTCGCAAACAGACGGACCAACGAAGCCTCTCTCTGGCAGCTCAGAGTCCGTACCAAGCGTTACATGTACTGATCTCAAGCCAGCATTCACAAACGCCAATCGGTGTAACTGTGTAACTGAATGTAACTGTTCATCTGTCCGTGTGAGCTGCAACCAGTTTGAAAGCATAACGTTACTCCGAGAAAACTGAGGGAAAAAAATTCGAGGAAGGCTGTTCGTGCCATCTGAATGTAACTGACGTAACGTTAATGGAGAGGCTCGGTGAGAGTGAATTTGGGATTAGCCTGCCGTTGTGCTCAAAATACATTAACAGGCGTTCAGTGAAAATAACGCCAAATTCAAAAAAAGAAAGACGAAACAGCGCACTGTGTTTCAAAATGTAATGACACAAAAACGACTTTTTTCTTCCGAAATGTGTAACGGTACAAAAGCTGATAAGTATTCTGCCTTTAACATGCTACTTGAGTAAAAATGTTAGTACAATTTAATTGTGAAAACTAAATGCAGTAACTTTATACGAAACTCCTAAGTTGATTACTCACCGTTGAGAGAAACGTTTGTTCCACCATCATGGTGTCGGCGCGTGCTAGCTAGCTTGTTATGGTGGGGGAGGGGGAGGAGGGGGAGGGGGCTTCGGCTGAGGCCAGGAAACTTAATTAAATAAAAGATTAGCTTGTATTTTACGGACCTTATATTACGGTATTACGTTACACTTTTGAAAGTAACATTAAATTTTGACAGTGAGATTACTTTTTCAATCGTTGCGATGCGTTTAGTCGAAAGACGATGTAGGCTGACTTCCAATCACTAACACTATAACTTCATTTTGACTTACATTGCAGTAAAGTTGGCATGTTTCGTAATTTGCAGTAACACAAAACAATGTTAACTGCTATAGACACTTGAATTGTTTGTTAACTAAGAACAATTAAACAGGTCTTACCTTAAAGCAAACGGTAGTCCATGACGTGTGGCAGACTTCATGTCGGTGTGATGAAATATGCATTGGGCGGGATTGTAGAAGGTAAAAATTAGGACGTCCCAATGAGTAAAATTTATCAATTTTCTGCACTTTTGACTTTCCTGATAAATATAATTAAATTCTACTCAGTGGTTCTCAGCTGATTTTATTTTAGAAAAAGCTGAGTAAAACTCACTTAATAAATGATTAAAAATTAGTGAATTCAGCTCAGTGTGATTCCAAACTGTACACAGTCTTTTTTATTATGTATAGTTTACTCTTATTTATTTAGTAAATATTAATTAACCCTGATCACAGTTTTTGCAGTGTACCCTAGTGAAGTGCTTTGGGTCCTTGGTGCATGTTTGGACCATGCGATTTGAGGCCAAACATCACAAGACAAAAACAACTAGAGACACGGTCTTCTAGACATCAAAGGTGATCATTGATGGCACAGACTATAGCAGTAGAATGTTTGTGTCAGTTGGAGTCAGTGGGGGACTATCTAAATTTTGCAAACTAGCACAGATCTACTTTGTTAATCACAATGTTTCTTTTCTCTGTTATGATTATGACTCCTGGTATGTAGAACATTTACTGTCCTACGAGCTGTCAGCCACACAGACAAGCCTGTCTCTCCACCTAAAACCTGAGTTCAATGACACAGTCCCACTCTCTGCATACACTAAGCGTAGGCACAATATGAATAAATCCCTATTTTTGTTGTCCTCGCCGCCAGAAATAATGTCTGCTGCCTACTCTGGTGGAGCATGTGCATCACGGAATGTCTTCTTTTCATTTCAGCGCTCATGTTACGGTTAGAGGAGCCACATAGCCCACATGAGCAGCATGGCTTGACTGCAACTCACAGATTCAGTGTATTGCTATTTTTTTTCCCTGTGACCCACATACTTCTCAACAAAAATACAGTAAAAAAATATCTTTTGACAGTCACATTGACATAATTCCAGTAATATTTTAGAACTGACAGCTTTCAATATAGTTTCTACATAGTAATTTTTCTCTATTTTCAATTCATTGCAAACTATTAGAATTGCAATCTTGTAACCTCTCTGTCTCTTCATTTATTAGCACAATGGCAGCTGAAGTCCCACAAAACAAGTTCCTTCGTGTCATTGAGGCAGACTGAGTTAGAAAATTAAAACTCAGCTCTTGGCCAGTCTGATTAGGATCGAATTGGAATTGGATCTTGACTTCAGCTTGCAATACGAAGATCCAGACTTTGATGGGAAACTTACATTGATATCAAGGAGTTGCCACAAAAAGCTGTTGTTCACATTTCACTTGCACATGATTCCAGTTCTCATGCATTGACAGAAATACGTTCACATGTGTCATCCCCAGAATGTCTAAGATAGCCTCCAGGTCCTTTTCCAATTCCCACATTTGCATTAGATGTTGAGCTGACACCTGGAGGAGGGAATACTGAATTTGAGAAGAATGGAAGACCTCTTCAGTTGGCAAGGGACCAAAAGCATGACATTTTAGAAAAATTTGCAGCTGAGGCCCTTGTGGCCAAACATGTTTAAAAGAAGCAGGATCTGACACTGGATGGAATGGCTGGAAGAATAACATCAAGTTTAAAATGGGCAATTACAGGACCAAGATGAGAAGGGCTGGATGTTAAGAGGACACTGTAAATGCTGGAAAATCAAGCCAAAGAAACCCTGAGAATGAACCTTCACACTCAAACATCAAAAGACCCAAGCGTGCAGAAGTCAACTTTCTGGCCAACTTTGCCCCTCAAGTCTTGAAAGTATAAGGCAGACCATTTTTGAAGAACTGAAGAAGACTGAAAGAGACCTACCCATCATTAGTAAGATGATGCAGACCATAGGGATGTCCTGCCCACCAGTGAAACAACTCATGGACCTTTGGCCTGCTCTTCATAAGCAGTGTGAGGTAATAGATCAAATCTTTCACCTGTTTTCCTTTGCCAATCACATATGTCACTTTATGTGTAGTTTTGTTTAATTCACTCATCTTGAAATAACTAATTGTTGTTACTGCACTGTCCTTGTCCTTTTTCTTAAATGTAGGTGCATGCAGAGTTCCAATGGATAATCAACCAGAACCTGCCTCACACATTCTATGCTGGACTTGATCATCACACTCCTCATTTTAAGGCCTTATTTCGGCAGAGGGCTTCCAAAACTGGAAAGACTGCAGATGCTCTAGTTGACATTTTCAAAGTCAACGATGAACAGGTGATTATACATTTCACAGGTTAAATCTCTGTGTAATGGTTAATTTTAATAATTTCAAATGAAATTTTGAATTCAACAATTGCACCACTCCATAGTCCATATTTTTGCAATTTTTTTGACAGCACCAAATACGTCACTGTTATCTTGATTGATTTATGCTCAGATGTGGCCATTTGGTTGGGACTATTTGACATTAGGTGTAATTAGTAAACTTGTCACAGTATTTACACAATTTTAATCTTCTTTGGAAATGCATGATGTCCACACAAGGCATACCTCTGCTCTCCATGCCCTTCCTGTATATCAGTGTGAGGAAGCCTCTGGATTTTTCAAAACATGTGTGGTAAGTCTGTGGTAATATTTTCACTTTCACAAATTTCATTTATTTGTAAGAACACGCATTAATCAATTTCTGTAAATGTAACCGTGTTGCAGTCCTTTGACCAGATGTTTTCAAACCTATAGTCTTTGTGGCCACAAGGGCTGTGCTGATTCTTTTTTTATTTTTTTAAACAATTGACTGTGTGCCGCAGTGCCCTTCTCTGTAATCAAGAGCACAAAATAGCAGAAGGAATGGTCTTGTTTACACAGCTATTTCTTTATGAGGCGGATCAGCTGTAATCAAAAATCTCTCTTTGTCACATCCTTAATGTCCATGGTATTTCAGTGGAAGTGATTATTTTTTCATTATTTCATTATTTCATATGGATGAGCCAGATCTTGGGGATGCATCAGTGGCTCTCCTTACAACCGTCACAGACAATGCCATGAGTCCATTTCACTACAACCCAGTGAAAATCTCTGTCGTCCTAGAAGGTGATGTGGTGGTCAATCTCCCAAAACTTGCTGATGCCTTTCTGATAATGTTCAGCCTGATCTATGCACCACATCTCAGCTATCCCAAAGGACTTACCAATACTTTTGAATGCATTCAGAAAGTGTTACTCGGTCTGGATGACCATAAACTGTCACCCGGAGTGCAGACTCTCAAGAATGACTTGTTGATAAATGTGTAGAACTTAAGATCTGAAAAGGAATAGTGGATTTGGGTGGCTCACTTGGTTAGCGCATGATCCACAACATTAATATGTGCCATTATCCATGTTAACAACTGTTTGTGTGCAAGTTGCCCAAAGTACACACTCTGTACTTGTTAATGTTTACATTTTAACATTGTTAAAATATATAGCGTTGTATTAAACGTGTATAAAGTATTCATGACATTTATAAATAGAGTTGGGTTGATATCAGGTTTTGCCGGTCAGATCTGATCCACAAGCTTACACCTGTTTGATTTTATGTAAACCGCCTGAACCTGCATTTACCGCAACCAAGGGGTCTGGAGGCGTTAACTACGCTCTCACTCATGGGCTCTCCCACTATGCTCTGCTCAGGAGTGGCTGCCAATGTCACGTTTGACATCTAGTGGTAAAATATGGTATTATTTTACAAATATTGTTTTTAAATATGCATATTTTGGAGAAGAAATTTAATCAGAAGAGAACACAGTTTCATACTGTTTTACATTGTTTATAGTTGCAGGACCCTTCTAAGTAGCTAGCTTCTGTGTTCCAAGAACCTTACCTCCTTGGGATAGCTTATTTATTAAGTTATGGAACTATATCAAAATAATATTGAGATTGAATTATTACATTATTACATCAACCCTTCTGAGTTTTAATTCCTTTTCCAAAATGACATAGTGTACCTCTTAAAGTCGCTAGGTTTAAACCAAATGTCCCTAAGTTTGCTACACACTGCCTTTGTACATGTAAATGTATAATTTTGACATTTTAGCAGTTATAGAGATATGAAGAGTTGATGAGTGGTTAATAAATTGCTGCCTTACAGGTTTACATCCAGACTGCACTTAAAACACAATTTCCATATTTTTTTATTATTATTTATTTTTGTCTTTAAAATTTTATTTATTTTTCAGTCTTTTAAAACGTAAGAGCCTGGGCAGAACGTTTCTCCTCTATTTTGGAATAATAAAAACAATATTACTCATACTTTTAATTTGATGTATTTTTTAATTTGGTTGTACTCATTATAATTAAGGGAATGAGTTGCCACAAATATTTTAAGTTTTGAGGTAAATAATTTGAGTTTCATGAATTCATTTTTTTTTTTTTCGAGTTACGGCTAAGTAAAAGATTTGAAAGAGAAACTAATAAATATTAAGTGTATGGAAAATTAAATTATGGGTTCTCAAAGTTAAAATTATTAATTTCTGTTAATTTATTGCAATGAGTATGGGTGAATAATTATTCTGAGTTGTACTTAATATATTTGAGTTTACTTAATCAGTCATTCAATTTCACTGTAATCAAAAAGTACATGTAGTAAACTTAAAATCAACTTAAAATATTTGTTCTAGTAAACTCAAAATGTTTAGTTTATAAATTAAAAAAATATATAAAATTTGTGGCAACTCAATTTTTTGAGTACTGCTAACTTATTTGCATTTACAGTGTGTCTTATGCTGCTAATATACCATGTCATGGCTAGGTCTTACTTGAAAAGAGATTTAATAAAGTTGAGTAAAGGCTACAAAGATATGTTGGTCTCTAGTAATTTGTAGAAAAAAAAGATCCCCCTCCTCCACACAGACTGAGGATGGAAACTGAGTGTCTGATATCAGGAAATAAGGTCTAGTTTCACATGGAAGAGAGCAACCACAACATTTAATGCATCAGATTATAAACTTCAAACTGTTGAAGACTTCATTGTTGTGCATTCTCTTAACAATATACCCCTCTATGTCTCTGGAAAATAATCTTTTTGGCTTCATTTCCAAAGTTACTTTCTCTCTGTTACTCACCTCCAATTATTGGCCTTCCTTTTTCCTCCCTGCAGCACATCCTTCCTGTCACCTAAAACTCAGTCTTCCGTTTTACATGTTCTTCTCAAAGTTGTCTAAAAAGTGTGTTTAGATACCAACATGGCATCCCTGTATTTCTGGCACTTTTTGGAAAAGACTTCTTATATTAAAACTTTCCCAAAGTCTTCTCTCACTTTTTGGAAGATGTTCTTTTCTAACCTTTACAGAGGTAAGTGACAGAGAGAGAGAGAGAGAGAGAGAGTGAGAGAGAGATTTTATCCAGGGGGAGGATGTGAATGGAAGCAGAATGAATGAAATGATGGCATTTCAAATTAAATTCCTTTCCAACTGTTTTCAGCATCTACACAAGACTCTCTATTTCCCTCCACTTTTACTACTTGAGTACTACTTCAGTGTGAGCTTTGAAAGTCAAAATAAGAAGAGACATCGAAGTGGAGCAGCTGAGGTAGGAGAGGCAAGGGGAATGGAAGGAAGTGGCAGGAGAAAGACAAACAGGAATGCAATGTAAGATAATTAAAAAAACAGGCAAGAAGACAGGAGTGGAGAGGGACATCAAGAGGAAAAACCTGAATAATAAAGGACAAAGTTCAAGAGAAGCTAAGTAAAAAAAAACATTTCACTGTTGCAGTTTAGTCAATATATGGCACACGCTGCTAGAGCCCGGGCACCGGGCACATCTCCTCCTCTCATTGTGATTCATTTGGTGCACAGGATAAATATAATTTCACTGCTTTGTGAAGAATTTATTTTGTCCAATGTTCCAGTGAAGGTGTTCTTTTGGCTTCAGGTCCAGACCACACAATGGACCTCATGCAGCAACATTCTCTTAAATTGCTCTTATATTTTCTCTTACCAGAAAATTAACTGCTGCTTACTCTAGACCACCCAAATCTGCTCTGACCAGGTGCGCCCTATGATGAATCCCACTTGATCACAATTCACCTGTTGGCACAGGTAACGCCCCCTAAGCACTATATAAGAGCAGGTTTTGTGCTGTGCAAAGACTCTTGCCCTCAACTGACCTGACCTCGGACACAGGAAGACACAGGAATTCTTGAGAAAGTGGTTGCTCATCAACCTTGTGACTTTCTCCAAGATAATAGTTTATTTGAGGACCTTTAGTCAGGTTTTAGAGTTCATCATAGTACAGAGACGGCATTAGTAAAAATTGCTAACGACTTAATAAAATGTCTTGATAAAGGTCTGGGGTCTGTCTTAATTCTATTAGATCTCAGTGTCCCATTTGACACCATTGACCATCACATCTTACTGCACAGACTGGAACACTTAATTGGCCTTCGAAGAATGGCACTAAACTGGTTTAAATCATACTTATCAGATCGTTCCCAGTTTGTTCACGTCAATGATCAATCCCCCATGCATACTAAGGTCTGCTTCGGAGTGCTACAAGGTTCTTTGCTTGGACCAATCCTTTTTACTTTATATATGCTTCCCCTAGGCAACATAATTAGAAATCACTCTGTAGATTTCCATTGTTATGCTGATGATACGCAACTGTATCTGTCTATGAAACCAGATGAAATAAGTTATCTAGACTTCAAATATGTCTTAAGGACATAAAAGCCTGGATGAGCCGTAATTTCTTGATGTTGAACTCAGACAAAACTGAAGTTATTGTCGTAGGCCCCAAACACCTCTGAAAATCCTTTCCTAAGGATGTAATTTCTCTAAATGGCATTACCTTGGCCTCTAGCACAACTGTAAGGAACCTCTGAGTTTTATTCGATCAAGATTTATCTTTTGCCTCCAATATAAAACAAACTTCTAGCACTGCTTTCTTTCACTTGCATAACATCGCAAAAATTAGACATATCTTGTCTCAAACAGATGCTGAAAAATTAGTACATACATTTATCACTTCTAGGCTGGATTACTGTAACTCCCTATTATTCGGTTGCCCCAACAAATCTCTCCAGCTGGTGCAGAACGCTGCTGCATGTGTTCTATTTGGAACCAACAAAAGGTACCATATTTCTCCTGTTTTAGCTTCTTTGCACTGGCTCCCTGTAAAACCCAGAATTTAATTTAAAATCCTCCTCCTTACCTACAAAGCTCTAAATGGTCTGGCTCCATCCTATCGGTCGCATCTCATAGTTCCTTACCAACCCTCACTGTGCTCTGAAAACGCAGGGTTTCTTGTGGTTCCCAAAGTCTCCAAAAGGAGGATGGGAACCAGAGCCTTTAACTACCATGCTCCTCTTTTATAGAACCATCTTCCAGTTTCAGGCAGGGAGGCAGACATCGTTCCCACTTTTAAGGGTAGACTTAAGACCTTCCTCTTTGACAAATCTTATAATTAGGGCTGGCTCAGGTTACCTGGACCAGCCCCTAGTTAGGCTGACATAACTAGGGGGACTTTCTATAATACACTGAGCTCCTTCTTCCTTCTCTTGCTCCCTCCATCTGAAAACGCTCATGTCTGTTAACTGCATTACGCTAACTCCGTTGCCTCTCCGGAGTATTCCTGCTCCCTTGTTTCCTAGTTTGCTTGGATCCTGGCTGCAATCTTGGCTGCGCCTGATCGTGGTGATAGCTGTGCTGGTGCTGTGACCCTGCCTTTGGTCATGCTCGTGCTGTGGCTGCACTAATACTGTACCCCCGGCTGGCCATGATAGTGGTCTTGGTTTTGCCATTGCTGTCGTCCTGTCTGAAGCTACACTTGTGTTGTGGGTCCTGGTTGCACTGATGCTGTGATTGTGCTTGACGCAGCCTTCTACTGCCATTATTATGAGCCATGGCTCCACTAGCAATATACGCATGGGGCTCTTATCAGAACCCACAATATTATCATAGAGTGCATTTAGTAATTTTATACCTATCTTTATTGTAATATGACATGCGTTTGTTTCCATTATTGCTGTGTATCTCTCCCCCTCTCTCCTCCGATCTCTTTCTATATCCTTTTTGTGGTAACTGTAATTCAATTGTTATTTATGACATCTATTGCACATCTGTCCGTCCTGGAAGAGGGATCCCTCATCCTCCTCTGCCACTCTTTCTAAGGTTTCTTCCTGTTTTTTCCCCCCCGTTACAGGGGTTCTTTTTCTGGAGTTTTTCTTTAGGTGATGTGAGGGTCTAAGGGCAGAGGGATGTTGTATGCTGTAAAGCCCTCTGAGGGAAACTGTGTTTTTTGATAATGGGCTTTATAAATAACATTGACTTGACTTGACTTGGATTGACTCTGTTACATGGCCATGACTGGAGAGCTGACACCAAAACAGGCTGTAAGAAGAACTTCTGCAGTAGTGACACTGATGTAGGCCAGCTGATAAATAAACTTCAAGTATCTGTGATTTCAGAAAGATTCGAGAATTAAAATTAAAAGTACACATGCACTAGGGTTTCAAATATTTTAAGAAAAAAAAAAAAAATAAATAAATAATTAAAAGAAAAGGCATACAGTTCTCATATGCTATATGCAATTCATGCAATATTTTTTGCATGAACAATGACTTACAGGATGATAAAAATAGTTGCTATTCCTTTTACTACAAACCCCAATTTCAATGAAGTTGTGACGTTGTGTAAAATGTAAATAAAACAGAATGCAATAATTTGCAAATCCTTTTTAACTTATATTCAATTGAATTCACTACAAAGACAAGATATTTAATGTTCAAACTGATAAACTTTATTGTTTTTTTGCAAATATTCACTCATTTTGAATTTGATGCCAACAACGCGTTTCAAAGAAGCTGGGACAGGGGCAACAAAAAACTGGGAAAGTTGAGGAATGCTCAAAAACATTGGAACATTTGGAACATTCTACATGTTTTACAAGTTAATTGGAAACAGGTGAATGTCATGATTGGGTATAAAAGGAGCATCCCCGAAAGGCTCAGTCATCACAAGTCACAAGAAAGGATGGGGTGAAGTTCACCACTTTGTGAACAACTGCGTGAGCAAATAGTCCAACAGTTTAAGAACAGCATTTCTAAACGTACATTTGGATTTAGGGATTTCATTATCTACAGTCCATAATCAGTCCAAATCATCAAAAGAGTCAGAGAATCTGAAGAAATCTCTGCACGTAAGCGGTAAGGCCGAAAACTAACATTGAATGCCCATGACCTTCGATCCCTCAGGCGGCACTGCATTAAAAACCAACATCATTCTGTAAAGGATATTACCACTTGGGCTCAGGAACACTTTGGAAAATCATTGTCAGTTAACACAGTTCATCGCAACATCTACAAGTGCAAGTTAAAAGTCTACCATGCAAAGCAAAAGCCATATATCAACAACACCCAGAAACGCTGCCGGCTTCTCTGGGCCCAAGTTCATCTGAGATGGACTGACGCAGAGTGGAAAAGTGTGGTGTGGTCTGACGAGTCTACATTTCATATTGTCTTTGGAAATCATGGGCGTCGTGTCCTCCGTGCCAAAGAGGAAAAGGGCCATCCAGAATGTTATCATTGCAAGGTTCAAAAGCCAGCATCTGTGATGGTATGGGTGTGTGTTAGTGCCCATGGCATGGGTAACTTGCACATCTGTGTTGGCACCATTAATGCTGAAAGGTACATACAGGTTTTGGAGCAACATATGCCGCCATCCAAGGAACATCTTTTTCAGGGGCATCCCTACTTATTTCAGCAAGTCAGTGCCAAGCCACATTCTGCACGTGTTTCAACAGCATAGCTTCATGGTAAAAGGGTGTAGGTACTAGAATGGCCTGCCTGCAGTCCAGTCCCGTCTCCCATTGAAAATGTGTGGCGCATCATGAAGCGCAAAATACGACAATGGAGACCCCAGACTGTTGAGCAACTGAAGTCGTACATCAAGCAAGAATGGGAAGGAATTCCACCTACAAAGCTTCAACAATTAGTGTCCTCAGTTCCCAAATGCTTAGTGAGTGTTGTTAAAAGGAAAGGTGATGTAACACAGTGGTAAACATGCTCCTGTCCTAGCTTTTTTGGAATGTGTTGCAGGCATCAAATTCAAAATGAGTGAATATTTGCAAAAAACAATAAAGTTTACCAGTTTTAACATTAAATATCTTGTCTTTGTAGTGTATTCAATTAATATAGGTTGAAAAGGATTTGCAAATTATTGTATTCTGTTTTTATTTATGTTATACACAATGTCCCAACTTTATTGGAACTGGGGTTTGTAATTAATCGAGTAATTATTTCAGCTGCACTTGTATATTTTCATATTTTTGGTTTGTGCACAAAGTCTTAGTTTGTAAAGTAGTTATCTGATAATAGTAGTGTTGCTGCTGTCCACCACTGCTTTTAAGTTGGTGCATATTCTGGGTAATACAAACAGTTTAGTAGAGATGTGTATGAAACTTTCCCACTGAAGTCTGTAAAAGATGAATGCATGTCACAGCATTCTCTCATGAATTAATCAAAAGCAGGTTGCTTCACTAGCCTGCAAATAACACAAGGCATCAGGTAGGCAGGATACCTCGAAGGTACGAACAAAAATAGCAACAGCACAAAGGCAGCTTAAACCATGTGAAACTGATCCCGGGAAACACTGACCGCAGACACAGGGACACTCATTATTAATGAGGGACAGCTGGTGAGACAGACAGCAGAGACAAGGTCGTGAGACGCAGGTGTGCAAGACAGGGGGCACACTAAGAACATCTAGCGGACAGGTAAGAGATTAAAAATTAAATAAATAAATTAAAACTAATTCTAATAACAATAATAAGTAAGGACAGGTTATGTGTGATTGTGGCTACTGTGACTACGCTTACTGAAACTCATTACCTCCCCCACAGAGGAGGGTATCTGGGCAAGCTGAACAAGCATTGTAAATTTCATTTTTACCTAAGTCATGTCACACAGTCTCTGAGTCTGACCAAAAGTAAAAACAAAAAAATACCCCCTACTCCACCCCAGAGGTCAGTGATATAGTGTAAAACCATTCACAGAAATGTTTATTTCCTTACACGTGTCCTATTGCATGTGCATCCTTGTGCTACATGATACTTAAAGAGCAGATACCAACACATTCTCATCCCTACTTGTCACATGTCGCTGCTTTGCAGTGGGCTTCCGAGTCTATGTATTACATGTTGGGTATCCTTCTGCATCTGCTGTTGATGTTTCTGGATGGTGCTACCATGATGATGATCATGCCATGATGATTTGGTGGGGTGATGTTGCATATGCTTAAGTTTAGACAACAAGAGTACATAGCAACCAATGCCAGAATGTCAACAAATGCACATGCTGGATCATATGGGGGAGGTGTAGGGGGCACACGGTAAGGTGTAGAAAAAAAAAAGAAAACATCACATTCAGATGGGAAGACATCAGACTCCAACTTGAGAGTCCTGGGTTGGGTGGACAACCAGATTTACTAGAGGGCACTACTTTCTCAAGAAACTGACATTTACATAGAGGGGTCAATAGAACTTACCCCACTACCTCAAGTTAGCTAAGGTTTTTACATTGTTGCTGTGAAAAAAGTCAGACTGCAAAAGGATACAAAAGTTCTTTAGTGCAATAGAAGTTCTAGAAAGGTTGATTTCAGAGAGATAGGGATTTCAACTGAACACAAGAAACTTGTGCTCCGGGAATATACACACTAAAGCAACTAGGGTCACCAATCAGCTATTATGACTTAATATATAAAGGTCAGAGAGCAGTGAAGACAAACACATCTTTGGGGTCATCAGGTGGGAACCTCCTTTCATCAGTGTTTCACCTAGTTGGTCCCACAACACCTCCAGGAGGCTAGGCAGTGAACTCCGGTGTCCCAAAGCCACTCCCCTAGTGCCAGCCCTCACTGCTCCTATGCAGCCCAAACAGCCCTGCCACCTTCAACAGACCCAGGCTGCATTTATGCAAGCTCCAGGTAGTGGCAGTACCACCTGGCTATCACAGATACAAGGCTAAGCTAAACTACTACAAAGCTCTCACAGATGCAAGCTAAACTACTACAAAGCTCTCACAGATGCAAGCTAAACTACTATAAAGCTATCACAGTTACAAGGCTAAGCTACACTATAACATGGCTATCACAGATTCAAGGCTAAGGCTAAGCTATGCTAGCCACGCTAGCTAGGATAGTTATCACATGGCTATCACAGCCTACAGACAGATACCACAGGCTACCACAGATACAAAGCTAAGCTAAGCTAACACATGGCTATCCCCCAGGAGGCTAAACTGAGCTAACTAAGCTAGCAAGGCTGGCTACCACAGCCCAAACAGCAATACCACCTTCACCAGACCCAGGCTCTATTTATGCAGACTCCAAGTAATGACTGTGCTCATGCTACCTTCCCTAGCACATTCATCACAATTGCCAATATGCTACAACTCACATACAAGACTCAAGCTAAGGGAAATAAGGGTGAATTGGATCAACCAACACACTTACTTGGATGGCAGCATGGTCTCACACAAAGAGTCTCAAACAGGCCACTCCCACATACCCTCACACTTCCTGGATTTTCTCCTGAAAGGACTGATTGGTGGATTTCTTCACCTGATCTCAAGGAGTTGTCCGTTCACTGGGTCCCCCTGCTGGTCCCCAGCTACCATTGTTTCTCCTAATCTAAATCCACTGACTGGATTTAACTACCTCATCTGACATTTCCCTCACTGTCTTTCTCAAATTTTGTGCCCTTACTCCCAGTTCCCCCAGGAGAGAGATAGCTGATCCATCTACAAATCCCCTACATCCCACTTCAAATGGGTGGAACCTAGCTTTCCATCCTTTCTGCTCAGCTTCTGCCTTCAAGTCTTTTTCCTGGGGAACAACAAGCTTTCCTCCTAAATCTAGCTGCATTTCCCAGTCACAAGCTCCCTCCAGGCAACCACACTCCTGCCTCCTCCCTAACTTACAGCCTCTATGTTTCTCCCCCTCACGTACAAACTGGATATCTAGACTCTCTTTTTCAAAACCTGAATTCACGTGTCATCTTCTCACCTCAATACCTGCAGCTAAGATTCTCAGCACCTGATTATGTCTCCACGTATATTGTGATAAAGTAATTTTGCAGCTTGACAAAATATGTCTTAACGTTGCAGTACCTGAACACAATGGGCATGATGGGTCGCCATTTACCCAGAGCGTCAGGTTCTGGGGGGTTGGCAACACATCATATGTAGCCCCTATCAGAAATCTAATGCGGCTCTCCTCCATACTCCACAGGTCCCTCCAGCTAAGCTTCCTCCTCTCTACGCTTTCCCAATTCAACCACTGAGCCTGTTTAGCCTGAGCCATTGCCTTAGCCCCCCTTAAAGACCCCTCCTGCCTACGTACCTGTTCCACTACCAGTTTTCTTCTATCCTTGGGGCCTACTGTATTCCACGCCAGTTTGCCTGGCCCAAACCCTAAGCCTCCCCCGGCCAAACTGAACATTACCTACTATCTCTGCATGCCTAAGAGCAGCCTCTGCGTCCTGAACAGCCACTCTTGGGTTCCATTTTCTCCCCTTGGAAAGATTTGGAGCCACACTCTGAACTATTACGTCCTTACTCCCGGGTAACAACAACTCTGCCCTAACCTTGGTGCACTTAAATTCCTCTGTTAAGCTAGATACTGGCAGCTGAAGTATCCCTTTCCCATACAATGCCACACTACTTAGAGACCTGGGAGTGCCTAACCACTTCCTAATATATGAGCTAACAACCCTTTCCATTCTCTCCACAACAGATACTGGGACTTCATAGATGGCCACATTAACCTAGGAAATAACCCAAACTGCAAACACCACAACTTCAACTTTCCTGGGAGCCCTGACTCATCTATTCTATCCGGTCCTTCAGTGACATCTTTTCTAAATTGTACAACCTGCTCAACATCAGTCAAATCCACATTGTCCCACTTACCTAGGCTCTTCACAGACTTTTCCCTAATTGTTGGACTTTCCTCATCATCTATGATAAATTTCCTATCATTTAATTTCCCTCTACATAATGAGATACTTCTAGACTTCTAGACTTACTTGATTTTCATGCTGGCCCACTTAAGGTTCTTAGTTACCTTCTCTAATAATAATGTAAAGGTGTGTTTCCATTTGACATGGACATAGTCAGGGTCACCCAGAATAAGAAACTGTTCAAAGGCACCTGTAGCGTCCATAATACACGCTAGGGAGATGCCACTTGAGAACACAGCCGGATGGAATCTGTCATGTAAACACAGCAGGGCGGAGTAAGGGTGGAACACTGCCAGTAGCATTGTAATATAGGAGCACAGGTGTGCATATTGAGAGGGAGGGGCAGTGGATAGGTCCAACAAACCTGGGACCTTCAGCGCTTCCTGTTGGGTGGGCATGTGCTGTTTTTCCCTAAACATAACTACCTGAGGTTTTATCCCAATATGTGCCTGTGTTGACATCATTGTAGTGGCATCTCGGAACATAAACAGCAGACACAGAAGAATGCCTAGAGAATAATATGTAGATGTGAAGGGCCACTGCAAATTGGCAACATTTGACGAGTTGGGATCAGAACGTGTTGGATCCTGTTGATCTTTAGTAGGTCTTTGGAGCTGACTTTACCTTTAAAATTCTCAAAAACTGTACTTTAAAATCACATTGAATTTGACATGGACATAGCATCACCAAGAACAATAATCCATTTAGACTTTCAAATATCCTATGAAGGATACTGGTCAGTGATCATTATTTTAAAATGCTTCCATTTATAAAGATAGTGTGGTAAGATAACTTGCAATTTTTTAAACATTATCATTTCATTCCTTATAATGTGTAATATGCAATGGGAGAAATCTTTTCCTTAAAACAAGTCTGTCTCTGGCCTGTTTTTGTCCTTTTTGGCTCTAACCACCTGTGCCATAATACCACAAATAGACAAGCATCAAAAAGACAAGCATCAAAATCCATTGATGCTGATAACACTGATAATTACATTTGTATTGGCAGTCATCTGGTAATAGGTGTTTACATAGGTCGATTGCTTTATTACTTGGCAACAAAGTAATTAAATAAATTACATTTGGATTTCAGGGGTAGAAAGACAAAGCGTGAGGGAAGATAAGATATGGATAAAGCGAGCACGAGAAAAAAGGGGGAAAAAATAGATAATGGGAGACTGACAAATGGAAATACATAGGGAGAGAGGGACAGATGGAAATAGGAAAATGGGAGCAAGATCAAGAGTTGGGTAATGACAACAAAGGAGAGAAAATAGAGTGAGATAGGTATAAAGATAGATAGATAAATAGAAAAGAACGGAAAGAGGAGGAAAAGAGAGTGAGCTAAAGGATGTTCAAAGATCCAGGGGTGACAGATAGAGGACACAGAGAAAACATGAACAAACATGCGCAAAGGGAAATAGGGGGTAAAAAAAATAAAAATACATTTCATATTTTCTGTTTCTTCATTCCCCAACTGTATTCCCAGACCCAAACTAAATTATAAGCATGGGTACACAGTACCACTTTAAAGTAGCCAAACCTCCAGTGGCAACTTCAAATCCTACTCAGCTACTGAACCGAAAGATCAAGCTGACCACTCTGCTGTCTTGTTATGCTGTTAAAAGGAGTTGTTTTTATTTTGTCCTTCTTGCAATTCGGTTTCTAAGAAATTACATTCTGCTGCAAATAAGTATTAATAATAAGTATTTTCTTCATTTCATTAAAAGTTTCCATTTACAGCTTCACCTTCCTCAAGTTTGTTATATATCTAATATATATATACATATATGTGTGTGTCTGTGTGTGTGTGTCTTGTTTTTAATTACTCCTGGGTCAAATGTACTTGTTATTTTTGATCAAAATTAACATCTTTCTTTTTTTTTAATAATCAAATTAAAGTTAAATATCTGCATGTGAATGTGGGCTCTCTTTGGGATGGGACGAAATTGTGGTTGGTTTCCATTTGGAGCTCCTCTAGAGTCTGAGTATTGCCCAATCACGTTTGAGCGGAAAGTAAACAGTCCATATGGAGTCAGAATGCACTGGCCAAAATGCATTCTCGAAATTCACCAGCTATCGTTTTATGACAATTTATCTTTGTATCTACAGTATATTCATATGGAGATATCTCCCTACCTTGGAATAATAGGGTTCTATCTGTGTTCTGAGTGGTTCTGAGATTCTAAGCATTTTTGCATTTCTATAAAGAAAATGCTATGTAGAACTAGTCTCTCTCATACATGAGACAGACACTATGGTGATGGACACCATAGTGTTTTTCAATGGGTGTGTTCGGAAATGGTCATTTTGAGTGAAGAAACGCACTCTGGCAGAAAACTGGACCATTCTTAAAATCGGAGCGGTGCTGGAATGTACCGTTCCGTTATCCAGAGCACTGCTCTTTCAGAACAAAGTGCACTCTGGGCACTATGTCTGGGAAAAGGGAGCAGCAGCATCAAACACATCTGAAATGACAGGACCCCTGCTGGTGAAATGTTACTTTTTCACTAATTGTTAACTTGTTAAACCCCTTGTTAGCTTGGTTTCTGACATATTTTTTATGAACGTAATATTATTATAGCCTAAAGTCGAGTCTCATTAAAATCATCTTATCTTCATTGTCATGCTCACACCTTAGCTCTTGAACCTTAAATGTACAACATCAGAATCCTCACTTTTGTAAATGGGGTTTTTAGGGACAAGTGGAATGCAGATAGAAGCTTCTAATCCTATGAGCTCACTCTCTGCTGGGAGTTGAAGGTTCTATCTTACAAAATACATGAAAAGAAGCAATGATTTTTAAGGTATACAGTTTACTTATAATTTTTTTTCAATATATAAAATGAGTGTTGTGTGAGAAAGTCTAATATACTATTTTCAACAACCACCTTTCACATATTAAAGAAAAAAAGTGTTTTAGACTGATACAAAAAAACAAAATAAAAATAAAAAAGCTTTGGCAACTAACACAGCAAACAAGTTAAATCACAGCAACAACCAACCAAATGAGGACAGAGACACATCTACAAACAAGAAATTAAACATATAAAATTAATAAAAAGCAATATACTGAATGTCAGCATGAAAATAATAAGAAATACCACAAAAATGGCACTCAACAAGGTGAGGCATAAGGATATTCTCAATATTCTCTGTACAGATCAGTAAGCAAGGTAATGTTTCACAAAGTTTTTTTAACTTAAGACTTTGTCTGAATTTGAAAGATTTTTGTATTTTTTCTTCACTGATCATATACATAAAGATATTTTAAACAATGCAACAATTCAGTTTTTACTAACAATGTAATTTTGAACTATTCATCTTACATTATTTCATAAACTACCTCTAACTAAGGCTGTACCTGATTCAGGGTTATGCCAGTTGAATCCAATTCCGCCGTTCAAAACTAATATTCAACAGTTCTTCTTGTTTTCCATACAAAGGTAGAACAGGCTCAGGTTGGGCTGCAGGATGTTCAGTGTGACAGCAACATTCATGTAATATAGTACACAAGCACGGCATTAATGTACAACAACATTTTTGTTGATAACACTAGTTATCAGACAAAAGCCAGCCACTGTATCGTATTAAGTTGTTGTGGGCTTTTAATTCACCACTTCAAAGCAGAAGGTCTCTCTGTACCAAACTGTGGCGTCAAAGTAGGAGCGCACTGCACCGAAAAACGACGAATGACTGCTCGACTTAAAGCAATCTCAATCGACTGAGGGTCTCTGACTGATAATTGGAATCTCTGACATTAACTCATTGAGTGCCAGCCCTATTATATAATGGAAAGTGGCTTGTACTAGCTTTTCTGGCCATTTTGAGTCATCTTTCAAGACCCACAGAATATTTTGTACAAAGACTCTGAAAACACAGAATAGCTCAAATGAAAGAAGAAACTCTCTTTTTTGTCATGTTTGTTTGCACCTTGTTCCATTCTTGATTTATCGGAAGTTGAATAGAGGCTAGTTTCATCAAAAAGACCACTTTTTTTATAGAAAGCTGAGAAAAATGCATTTTTGTGAAAGGGAGTCTGTCAAGCAAAACAATGATTTGAATGTTATAATTTTGCCATCAATGACATAAAAGACATCTGAAAATTGTGTGTAATGTGTAATGTGTGTAAATGTGTAACTATGCAAAGTACAGCACAATGCAACAAATCACGGCCCCAGTTCAGAGAGAGAAAACCCACTAATAGAACTAGAGTCATATTCCATTATTCCTACCTGCAGTATTTGAACACTTTAATTTTTTCAAAGTAATTGCTTTGGACCCCGCGGTACACTCAGTGAAGAGCATGGGGGGGGCGAGATCCATGAGTTTCTTCCAGCGTCCACTGGCAAAACTGGCCACTTGACCCTCAGTTTTTGGGGGGCATTTTATGCCAATATTGAATTGATGTAGCTTTGTTACTGTAGTTTCGAATCACCTCCGTACAGATCACTGTGCTCTCTAATCCCGGGCTACTCCACTTCATACTTTGATCTACCGTCTTTTTTACTACAACTACGAATCCCAGCAGCCCCAAAATTACACACAGGGAGCGTGAGAGTGCCCCCTTGTGCCAGCCGCCCAAAACACACTTTGACGTATATATACACGTCAATGGCAGTCAAGCGTTGGCTTTTGAATGACGTATATATACGTCAATGGCAATCAATAAGTTAAAGTGGCAGCCCTACCTCTAACTCATCATGCTGATAGACTCTGAGCCCTAGGCTTGGCTCATTTTTTCAACAAAGCACTTCAGTACTGGGTATCAGCTCACGGCATGAATCCAAACATGGACTAGATATCATTCATGTTGGCCTCTGAAATGAAAATGTGTCAAGTCGATTTTATTCATAGCGCCTATTATCACAAAACATGGTTGCCTCAGAGGGCCTTACAGTGTACGACACGTCACTAATCAGATATTATGGCTTAAATATAAAGGTCAGAGAGCAGTGTTAGTCCCCACTGCTCTCTGACCCCTATAGAAAGTCCCCCGGCAGGGGGAACTATGGGCAGGTCCAGGCAACTTGAGCCAGCCCTAATTATAAACTTTATCAAAGAGGAAGGTCTTAAGTCTACCCTTAAAAGTGGAAATGGTGTCTGCCTCCCTAACTGAAACTGGAAGATGGTTCCATAAGAGAGGAGCGTGGTAACTGAAGGCTCTGGTTCCTATCCTGAATTTGGAAACTTTGGGAACCACAAGTAATCCTGCATTTTCAGAGCGCAGTGATCTTGAGGGTTGGTAAGGAACTATGAGCAACAACAGATAGGATGGAGCTTGACCATTTAGAGCTTTGTAAGTAAGGAGGAGGATTTTAAATTCAAACCTGGATTTTACAGGGAGCCAGTGCAACAAAGCTAAAACAGGAGAAATATGGTCCCTTTTCTTGGTTCCCGTTAGAACACATGCAGCAGCGTTCTGCACCAGTTGGAGCGACCTAAGTGATTTGTTGGGGCAACAGAATAATAATAGGGAATTACAGTAATCCAGCCTAGAGGTGACAAATGCATGTAATAATTTTTCAGGATCTGTCTGGGATAGGATATGTCTAATTTTTGCGATGTTGCGCAAGTGAAAGAAAGTAGTCCTTGAAGTTTGTTTTGGGAGGCAAAAGATAAATCTTGATCAAATAAAACTCTGAGGTTCCTTACTGATGTGCTAGAGGCCAAGGTAATGCCATCTAGAGTAATTACATTGTTAGAAAAGGAGTTTCTGAGGTGTTTGGGGCCAAGACCAATAACTTCAGTTTTGTCTGAATTAAACATCAAGAAATTACGGCTCATCCAGGCTGTTGCGTCCTTAAGACATGTCTGAAGTCTAGATAGCTGATCAGTTTCATCTGGTTTCATAGATAGATACATTTGTGTGTTGTCAGCACAACAATGAAAATGTATAGTGTTTTCTAATTATGTTGCCTAGAGGAAGCATATATAAAGTAAAAAGGATTGGTCCAAGCACAGAACCCTGTGGCACTCCGAAGCAGACCTTAGTATGCGCGGACGACTGGTCATTGATGTGAACAAATTGGAAACGTCCTCAGCCAGTATGTGCGCTGAGCGGGGAGTACCTATTTAAAAGGGGCGGTGGGAGGTGTACCATGGGCTTCAGCTTACTATGCTTCACTCGGACAGTCAATCCAGCCTCCCGGCTGCATAGGGGTTGCTGGGGGACGGCTAGCAGAGGCTACGCTATGTTGGTCTACACCTTAATGACGTCAATCATTTGAGTTGAAGCGATTTCCCCGCTCTGAGAGAGACCAGAGAGACGTTTTTAATGCGAAGTACACTAACAGCCATTGAAGGTAGGTAACATTTTCTAAATTGGTAAATTATATGTGTAAAAACAACACTCTAGGACGACGGTGTTACTAAGACAAGTAACCGCTTTTTAATTGTCGGCCATGACGGCTGCAGGTCAGCAAGCTAGCTAACGTTATCATTAGCCATTGACATATTTTGCTAACATTAACTGTGGATTTTTGTCAGGCGCTGCGTGTTAAAGCCGTTAACCCAGCATGGAGGAGTTTGATGACACCATACGGTCGACGTTAGAAGGTATGTTAGAAGGTTAGACGTTAGAAGATATGTTTTACATAAATTAGCTGATTAGCTAAGCAGCGTTAGCATTTGGGGGGGTGGGGGGGGAGACCAGGCACACACAGAGACAGAGAGAGGGGACGGGATATAGCAGCAGCTAGTCGGCCACCACTTGGGTTTGCCATGTTAAGTTTTTACCATATTTTTGGATATTTCTGGACAGTATTTGTCCTTGTTTGGGATTGTTGCAATTACAATAAACAAACACCCACCCAAAGAAGGCATATTTGTCCGCTCCCATGTAGATAAGAATATCAAAAACTTGAAAATATCCATTTAAGGTACATTTAAAACAGATTTTTTTAAAAAAAATGCAAGTTAACTATGGAAAATCATGAGATTAATGGGGATTAAATACATTAGTCGTTTGACAGCCCAAGAAAAAAGTTAAAAGGAAAAAAATAACATAGAATCCCCATAATGCTGAATTTCCCTTTGGGGATTAATAAAGTTTATTCTATTCTATATTGTGAGATAAACAAAATACAAGTTTAATATAAGTTTAAGACATGTTTATTTTTTCTGTCTATAAACTTGCCTCATCTTTATTTGCAACATGTGTCGAAATGACAGGCCTTCAATTATTTTTGATAGGTTGGCAATTAGTAAATGTGACACTAAGCATTCGAGCAAAAGCAGTGCTTCATTGCACAGACAACCCGGCAAACAAATGTCTATGTGCTTCTAACATGCAGCCACATCTAGAGGAAGCTGGAAAGTGTCTCATTTAAAATCAGATATGTTTTATCAATTTACAGCCGCCAGTGTTGATGAGGAGGCTTTGATTAGCCTTAGCCGGGATGACCTGAAGGATCTTTTTCCTGGCCCTGAAAATTTTCTCAGGAGAAAGAAGCTTTGGGATTTTGTCTGTCGAAAGGTAAATACACATTGAACAACTAATGTGATTATTATTGTCCAAATTGTCTCGCATGATCAATGCCCTTAATTGTATTTTACTTTTTTATCCCCAACAATTGCAATAGTGTGAAAGTACTACTGACCAAGATGCCAACGCTTGTAGTGGAAGTGGGGTTATACCCTCAGCTAGAGCCATGCCACCATGCCAGCCTCAAGCTTCCACTCCCATATCCCAAACTGCTGACAAAACAATGAAAATGCCAGACCCACCAGAGTACGTGGTGTACACAGATACAGAGTTGGAAATGGTGCGCAGTCAGTACTTCACATTGCTCCGCAATGGAAAGGGAGAAGACTGTAAGATGTCTAAAGAGCTCTGTTGCAGACTCATAAGGAACACAGTCACCAGCATGGTTGCCATCCTGCGTGCTAGTCTCATGGGGAACCAAGTAAAATACCCCTCCAAAGTCGAAATGAGAGCAATAGTACAGAAGATTGTCGACTATTACCCTATGTTACGTGATGGAGACACATTTATGCCTTGTGTAAGTAGTGTTTGTTTTTTTGTTTTTTTCTTTAAAAAAACTTTGAAGTTTGAGTGGGACAGCAACAAGACACACAACTTATCAAACATTCTTTTACCACAGCTGACTATCTACACCAAAATGTACAAACGACTCCAAAATATGAGGTCCCCAAGGAAGAGGCAGGGTTCCATACCACAACAAGGGCCAAGAAGACTCAGATCAGCTTAGACAACACAGACGATGGGTCAGATGGTGACATAAGTGGCGACACAAGCGGCTCAAGTGCTAATACCATTCTTCTTGAGAGCAATGATGACATCAGCGAGGACAACTCCAGTGCAAGTGTGTGCTTAAAGTGGGGAAAAAAGTGTGCTGTCATAGTTCTGGTTTCTGTACATGAAAACCTTTAATGAGGGTACATGCCTCCATTTCATGAGTCAGATTGTATTTCAAGGCAGACACAGTATTGTCTGTATATTTGCCTGTGCTTTCCTGTTTGTTTCTTTACTTAAGTTTAGAAAATTTTCAATTATTTTCCCCAGAAAAAGCATCCCTACCACAGCTACCCTCCAGTTTGCTAAGGAAGTCAAACAACAGCAACATGGCTTCACCACTACTATCCAACTCAGCTGCAGGCTCCTTGCCCAGGACTGTGACAGCACCACCAGCTGCACCTGCAGAAAATGTTGTTGGTAAGCCTGCCTTCACCTTTTGCCACCTCTCAGCCTGCTAGATCTTGATTTTTAGATCAAATTACTTAAATCACAACATCTCTTGCACACCCAAAAAGACTTGTTGTGTTTAGGTTAAGAAAATGCAACTACACAAATGCAAAAAAAGAGAGAATTACTCGCACACTGTTGTCCACTTGCTCAATAAAGAATCTAATTTACAAACACAACATGAGAAATGCGATGAAGGTCTGTGACAGAAACGTTCGTGTTTATTGAATTATTTATTCAGCAAGTGGACCTCAGTGTGTGAGTAATTCTCTCTTTTTTTGCATTTGTGTAGTGATTCTTTAACTTTTTGCATTTTTATGTTGTTCGAATTATTCGAAAGATTTTTATCCATCCATCTGATGTGAGCAGTGTTACACAAATTATTATATTGGCCTAACTTCATTTGATTTGACCCATTCTTTTACAGTGAAGCATCTCAAACATGCATTTAAGCCAAGTTATGTATCATAATGCATTTTTATTAAAAAATTGCTGATGAAATAGATGAAGTAACTTTAAAAAACTGTAGGAATTTCTAAAAATTTCATTAAGAAATCACTGCTGTACTCAAGCTTTATTGCCTTTCAGATTTGAGGTTAGCAGAAATAGTACTTCTGATATGTGTACCTTACATTTTCTATAGATTTTTTTCAAGTCTAGTGGGGGGAGTAGTGATGTTTCATTATTGTGCCCATATTGACTGCTACAATTACTTCCTAAAATAATGTCTTGTAATTTAAACATACAAATGAACTATGATTTCTTGTCTCTGATGGAAGTGTCAAAGTGTTTACTATAAAATGTCTTTCCCTGACTCTCCCCATGCCCTGCTTTATCAATTTTAGCAGGCCAGGACAGTCGGAAGATGCAGGCGAGGCACTACAAAACTTTGAGCAACATGTACAAGAACCCCAATGCAAAACCCAACCAAAGAGATGTTGCTCAACTTTTGGACCTTGGGTTTGAGGCCAGACGGGCTTTCATTGTGGGAGATGTTACAAAGGAAGAAGACCGACCCACAAAAATCTTTGAGGCATACCCATGCTTTACTTTCGAAATGTAAGTTTCTTAATTAAATACCTTTGTTTGAATTCTTTGTTTATGTCTGTACGGTTGGTACCAAATTAACTACGTTGATCTGATACATCCCACCGCACGGGGTGTCGACTGGTGAAACAGTGTCATACTCAGTAATGACACTTAATCTCTGTCTCCTTTAAGTGTTTATTCCTTCTCCTCAGCAACTCCACACATGCTTGCACTTAAACGGTGGTTGTGCCGTCGGTAGGTAATCAACTAGAAAACATAAGATATAACAAAATCACTACTTTACTGGCACAGACATATTTATGATATTAACACCAGTTACAAACACTTTGTATGCATTTCCTCACCAGCTCAGCTTCACCAGTCAAAACGAGGCACAGCACGTAAGAACAATCACCGGGAGAGAGAAAAAATACAAGGTGGACTGCTGCCACTAGAGGGTGCTATGAACTCACAACAAAATAAAATAGTAGAACAAAATAACATGCCTGAAAATGGGAAAACTTCACACACCTCCCACTTGGGCTACTAGTCTCTGACCAAGTAGGCCACAACACCAATTATCAAGGCAACAATGCAATACACAAAACATGTGCAACCTCCAAGAGACACAATAAAGACACAACATGACCGTCCAATGACACAGATTTGGTCTGAGTCCTGTATTCAAGTGTCCACTGTCCAGGCACTTAGGGGTGTAAGTGACGCCCCCTACTGCTCCTCTACTGGTAGCAACACCACCAGTCGTCTGACATCCCTGTGTAGTATGGTGGAAGGACACGGCTCCTTGTCTTTCCTGGCTTGGGACAGACTGATGGGAAGGCTATGACAAATCCTCACTTTAACGTCTCGGACGACACCCTTATCATCTGGACACGCCTCCTCGACACGACCCAGCCTAAACCGACCCCGGAGGGCATTTTGGTCTGCAACCCATACCAGGTCTCCAACAGAGACATTCCGGGCTAGGGCATGCCACTTTTGCCGGACAAACAGGTGAGGCCCTGCCAACTGGCTCCAACGTCTCCAAAACTTGTCCACTTCCACCTGGACTGCTCGCAGACGACTGAACGGGTAGGCAGGGAATTCGAAACCCTGGGTGTCACCCCTGGGCCCCGTCCGACCCAACAGCAACGAGTTCGGTGTCACAACGTCTACTGTCTCCTCCTGGACCTGAGCTCTGGCACTGATTGGCCTCTCATTGGAAAGGTTGGCAGCCAGGTAGAGGAGGGTCTGAAACTCCAGGGTGGTCAAGTCACCCTCCTCACCAACACTGCCCAATGACCTCTTCAGCTGCCTCCGCTGCCCCATTCCGGTGTGGTGAGTCTGCCGGACTGAACTCCCACACCCAATCAGTTCCAGCCACAACCGCTCTCCTTTGGACCTCCTCTTTGTCGACACCTGCCAGGAAACCGTAGAGATCCTCCAGCACAGGTCTGGCCCCCACGAAGTTGGTGCCCGGGTCGGACCAGAGCTTTCTGGGATGAACCCTTAGGGCGGTGAATCGCTGATAAGTTTTGAGAAAGCCCTCAGTTGATAGGTCTTCAACCAAATCCGCGTGGATCACTCTTGAAGCCATACAACTAAAGACCACGCCCCAGACCTTCTTCTTCGTGCGCCGTCTCACGGCGTCCCTGACTGTGTATGGACCAAACAGGTCGAGCATTGTGTACTCGAAAGGGGCTGCTGGACTGGTGCGTACAGAAGGGAGATCGCCCATTACTTGTGAGCATAGCTTGGCTCTGCACTTCCGACAATGTACACATGAGTCAATGACTTTGCGAGCGACTCTAGGGCCTTGCACCACCCAGGCTCTTTTCCTCATTCGAAGGAGGGTACCGGCAATGCCCTCATGGTTGGCACGGTGGGCTTCTTCAGCAAGGAGGATACTGATCCGCTCCTTGTAGGGGATCAATGGGACCCCAAGTTTCTCCTTATCAATAGACTGGACCCGACCGTGGCATAACAAGAGGCCTGTTGAATTGTCCAGGTTCACAACCAGGCGGTTGAGCGTTGCTGTGGGGAAAGTCACGCCTGCCTGGGCAGCGAGACATAAGTCCTGGAATGCCGCCTCTCGCTCCTGGACTGTGAGTACTGCCTCCCACTGTTCTCGCTCGCCGGTTCAGTCTCTGCCGAGTAACCAGGAGTGCACCGCTCTGCGGACGTATCCCACAGTCCCACAGAGTCTGGTTAGTGTAGCAAACCTCGAAAGATCCATTTGACTTACAAGAGCTGACCCCCAAAACCTCTTCGTATCGGAGGCACCAGGTGTTATTGAAGAGGACCCTTCAGCAGCATCTGGCGAGGATCCCCTATCCTCGACTGAAGAAGGCAACATGGTTGCCTCGTCCCTGACCATGGCATTGACACCAATAGGACCATCTGGAGCTGACAATTCCTTGGCCTGGGCTCTTGTGGTGATGGCGGTCAAAGCCTTCCTTTGGAGCTTGCTCACAACCTCCCTGGTACCAGAGGCCACCTCTGCCGCAGACTTCATGGGCCACTCTTCCACTGCTCTGGACAGAAACTCGGGACCTCTCTGCCACTGGGAGTCACCAGCAAGCTGATCAGGGGGACACCCTCTAGTGACCAGGTCAGCTACATTATACTGACCGGGGACCCACCACCAATCTGTCACAGGCCCGGCTTTCTGTATTTCGCCAACATGATTAGCGAAGAAAGTTTGGAACCCATAACTTTCCCGCTGGATGGCTCCTAGCACAGTTTGGCTATCGACGAAGTGGTACCACCTACCCACTTCCAACCGCCCATGTTTCTGCATGTATCCCTTCAGCCGGGCAGCAAAGACGGCCCCACAGATCTCCGCTTTAACTGCATCACCCTTCTGGTCCAAGGGGGTCAATTTAGCCTTTGACTCCACGAGCTGGGTCACAACGCCCCCTGTAGTCTCCCAGCGCAGGTAGAGAACTGCCCCATAAGAGTCGCAGCTCCCATCGGAGAATGTTATCCCCCAGGGTTTACCCTGCCAGCCGGAAGGTGTAATACTCCTGGGGAAAGTGATGGTACTCAGCCGGGCATACTCCTTGAAGAGCTCGATCGCCCTCCCGCGCAGCTCACTGGACAGTGGTTTGTCCCACGTATCCTTGGTCAATGTCCCAGCTTCTTGAAAGGCCCTCCTGACGAGGATGACGCCCTTCTGTTTCAGGGGCGTCGCCAGACCAAGGGGGTCGTAAAACCCGGCTACCTGGCTCAATAACATGCGACGGGTAAGGGGATCTGGGGTCTTCTCCTCTATCTCCTCTACAGCGAGGTTGAGCTCTGTGCGCATCTTTTTCTTCCTTGTGGAGAAATTAATGGCCACCATGAGGAAAAGTTTGTCCTCCCCGACATGGTAACCCACTTCCAGGGCTTTATTGTCCTCGTCCCGTAATTGATTGGGCAACACAATAGTCTCCGGATTGGTGGGAGCACCGCTTTGCCTCCCACTTTGGCCAGATCGTACCCATGGCTTGAGGTGAAATCCCCCGGCTGCGAGAATGACTTCGACCCCTTCAAGGATCTCACTCAGTCTTTGGGGGTCATTGTGGGACACAAGAATGTCGTCCACATAGGTCTTGTCTATAATGACATGTCTTTCTTCTACTTTGTCTGTGAACTGTGAACCCGCATTGCCACCTGGGCGATGCAGCCAGCCGGCTTATCGCCCATGTTCACCCGCACCACGGTGTAGTCCTCAATGTCATCGGCCGGAGAATCTCTCCACAGGAAGCGATGGACATGCAGCTCCTGATCCTCCAACCACACCGAGTTGTACATTTTTGACACGTCGCCAATTGCCGCATGTTCCCCTTCCCGGAAACGGAGCAGGACCGCCCGGATGGGGTTCAAGACGTCTGGGCCCTTCAGCAGGATGCCATTAAGGCTAACGCCCTTGAACTCCCGGCTGCTATCCCAGACTAGTCTCACTGGGGTGGAGACAGAGTGTGGGTTGGGGGCTGTTAGGTGGTTCACCCACCATACAGCTCCGTTCAAACTGTCCATCACAGCCCTGGAAAGCTTGATTGCGGCCCCCCTGGCTACCATGTCACGCACCTGCCTCGCGTAAGCCTCCTTCCACTTCGGATCTCGATCAAGGCGCCTCTCTGATTTTAGGAACGCTGCTTTGACAGCTTCACGGTTGTTAGGCAGAGTAGCAGGGTTCTCCTTCCAGGGGTACCTGGCGTCCCAGTGGGGCTTGTCGCTGTGGTGGTCGCTTAACTTGAAGGTCAGTCCTCCCCTGATGATCTCTAACTCCCTCTCATCCGCGAGTGACATCTCCTTCCCTCCAGGGGCGCACTTTCCACAGCGACACCCACCACACATCGGGTCGCAGGCGGCACCAATGCTGTCCCACTGCAGCCACTTGACAATCTCGGCATTACACGCAGCTGTGGTTCCGACTTCCATGCTGCTCTTTAGCTGGGGGCAGTAGTTGTGGAGAACCTCGACCCTCCCGGACTCCGCCCTCATGGAGCATGCAAAGTGGGTCGAAGAGTGGCGTGCAGTCACCTCAATGTCCTCACAAAGATCCGGATGCATGCCACTGACGGTCTTTCCGAGTGGACCGTCCCACAACACCAGATCGCCGCACCTCATCATCCGCTGGGGGGCAAGACGGCCCTCCCGGGTACTGATAAATAGCTCAACCTTTTCCGGGCGGGTCAGCTCCCCCGGTTTGACAACACCTGGGAAGAACTTCTCCAGGCACTCTGAGTCCACTGCATGGTCTACTCTGGCAATCTCCTCCAGTCCATAGCAGAGCAACTCATGGAGTCGCCATGTCCCCTTTTTCGTGGCTACCTTGATGCTCACACAGTACCTCTTAGACTCAACCTTCACCTCCATACCACCCACACCATATACGACCAGTGTGACTGGCTCACCAGGCAATCCAAGCCTTTCTGCTGCTTGGTGAGTGATATAGTTAGTATCTGAGGCTAAATCGATTAGTGCACCGACCCAGTCCCCCCTCTTGGTCGTGACCTCCACCAACATCATGAGAACCGGGTGCTCCTTCGGTCCACTCTCATCCATCAGATCTTTGCCAGCACTTACTGTTGAAGACACCTTGTTTGTGCAGGCTTTACGAACAACTTCCAGCTGCTCCGGGGTCAGACCTAGAGTTGCAAACACAGCCTCTTGTTCTTCGGTCGGACCACAGGGTCCTCTCCTCTTTGCCCCCTTGGTCTCCCCCCTGGTGGTGTCCTTTTTGGCTGGTGATTTGAGGCACAGGAAGAAGTGGTGATCTGGAGGGGTGTCACCTCTTTGACATTCCTCATTGCGACACAAGAAGTTTCCATTGCATGGACTGTCTTTCCCATGGAGATCCAGGCACCTGGGGCAGGCTTTCGTCTTTTTAATTTGGGCTCTCCGCTCTGACGGGCTGGACTTCTTAAATGTCTTACAGCGGTACAAACGTCCAGTGTGCCCCTCTTCACCACACATACTACAAGGCTCTCGCGATGATTCTCCTCTCGCCTCACTTGCCGTGGCCTTGGTAAATGAACGCCTCTCCTGCTTCCGGTCCCCCAGTCTCTCCTTTGTCTTTTCACGGGGACTCGGTTCACCTGCTCTGGCAGGGTTTGGTCGTCTGGTGATCTGTAACTGCTCCAGTTGCACCAGAACCGTCTTCTGATCTCTCAGGAACTGCCAGAGTTTGTCAAACCGGTTACGAGGGTTGACGTTGCTAGCCGCGTCGCACCGGTACAACAGCCACCTTTCTTTCATACTGTCTGGTAACTTTCAAGTGACCTGATCACCAGCTGGTTTTTTATGGCGTCCTCACAACCTAAGTCTATGAGGTCCAACAGCGCCCTTTCCACCACTTGGATCATCTGTAATGCCTCCCTTGGTTGGTTGTTGCGCACAGCTGGAAAATCCTGTAGCTCCAGTACGATGTCGTCCGCTATTTGCGACATGTCCCCATAACAGTCCTCCAGAACCCGGAAGACCTCCTCCGCGGTACGGCAATGAGACAACCTGTGTTCGCGTTTCACTGCATCACTGATGCTGTCCAGCAGGTGAAAGAGCCGACACTCCGGGGAGCCTGTGGGTTCAGCTAATGCCTGAAGGGTCCCCCAGTTACTCTTCCATCGCCAACAGCTTCTCCTGTCCCCAGAGAACTTTGGCAGGCTTAGGGGTGGAAGCGCAATCCTGGGCCTGACTAACCCCCTGCGAGATGGTAGACACACTCCGCCCTGCGCCAACACTATCTGGTAGCATAGTGTGCGCTCCTCACTGCTGCTGTGGGGTACTGGAGAAGCTGGGGCCAAACGTTGGGTTCATAGACCACAGCGGGGGATGTCGTTGTGGTGTCACTTGGGGAGACCCCGACGGGGCGCCCGTGCCTTGTGCCCGATCAGGACGGTCCACATTACTGTCCAGTGCACTGCCAGTCACTGCAGTGGTTGGGTTGACGACCGGGCCTGCACCTGCACTTTGCACGCCGTCATCATGTGCCGTGCCACCAACTCCCCCACCATCTGAAGGTCCACTTGCCCCATCAGCTGTGGTTGTTCCTCCATCATCCATACTGCCTTTACTGTCGACTCCACCGTCAACATCTCCCTCTTTCTCTTGACCGCTTGCCAGGACACCAAGGTCGCCATGCATTGATCTTGTGCGCATGTAGTTAGTCAGTATAACTATAGTCACACTTTTCCTCTCCTTGCAGTCTTTGAGAAAGGTCCGGATGATATCCACCTGCTTTTCCGGGACATAGCGCTCCCAGCTCTGCGCAAACTCCTCCAGTGCTTCGACTCTGCTCTCAAGTGCTGTGTGCACCAAATCATACTGTTCATCGGTTATGTGACCTGGCTGGAGTGCTTCAGCCTGATCAAACACGTCCTTAAGGCTGACTGTCAGGCCACCAAATTGACTTGATGCACAGCGGGACCACAATGTATCTTTTACCTTCATCTCTGTGTCCTGATACTTTGTCCGGCAATCATGCAGCCTTTTCTTGACATCAGCAACATCTGTTTCGAATCCACTTGCATCCTCTTCTTCCATTGCAGCAATGTAATCAAAACTGCTATTACAGATCTCTTCATAGCTGCCCTTGAGCGCTCTCAATTCAAGTTTGAGGTCGTGTTCAGTTAAAAGGTCTATGTTAAAGTCAATGGCATTTGCTATCCTATTAAAAGCCCCTTGTGCATAGGATCGCTTTTTCTTTAACTCTCCACAGTCCACCATTCTTCCCTTTTTTGTTGTACTCGTTGTTTGTTTTGATGACGTACTTCCGGCCGTCGTACTTGGCCAAAATGGCGGCGATCTACTTCCGTTAGCTTAGCGGCTAGCGGCGAGCTAACGGCTAACTCACGGCTCGCTAACGTGCTAACACAGTAAATTGGCGGCGATCGGCTTATCCTATGCCGTCGCGCTAAACAGTCAGAATTACAGTCACTCAAGCACAGTCACAGACCACACGATATCCGTTCCCGGGCCGGGAAGCTCCGCCGGGGTCTCGTTCCTACGTTAGCCTCCTGTAGCTTTCCGTTGTTGACACTGTCCGACCTCCGCTTCTCCGTCACGGGGCTGGCTTAGTGTTGATTACTGTACGGTTTTATCAAATTAACTACGTTGATCTGACACATCCCACCGCACGGGGTGTTCTCGACTGGTGAAACAGTGTCACACTCAGCAACGACACTCAATCTCTGTCTCCTTTAAGTGTTTATTTCTTCTCCTCAGCAACTCCGCACATGCTTGCACTTAAACAGTGATTGTGCCGTCGGTAGGTAATCAACTGGAAAACATAAGATATAACAAAATCACTACTTTACTGGCACAGACATATTTATGATATTAACACCAGTTTTGCCAGCCATTGTTATGTGTCCTTCAGCTTCTCACGTTGTTGTGCATGTTTCACACTTAACAAGAGCTACCTAAAAGTGAAGTTCAGTAGAGATTAAATTAATTATTCATGCTCACAGTTCTTAAATTTAAAAATTTGAAGTTCACTTGTCAATGTGAACTAATTTATGGAAGACAAAAATGGAAGAGGGTCCGAGGCCACTCTGATTTGTTAAAACAATATAAAAATCCTTTATTTAAAACATGGACTGGGTAAGATAAAAGGCCAACGCATTGCAGCTCACTGAGGAGCCTTCACCAGTGCATGAGAGTGCAGTGATTATTAGTGGTCGGGTAATATGACCAAGTTTAACATGATCAATAACACAACATCTCATACTAATATAAACATAAATAGAAAGCAAAATTAACTGTATCAGTCATTCATTCATTTCATTTGTTTTGAACCATCTTTGGTGATTTATCGTGCATGTTCATATCATGATGTCATGACATCATGTCACTACTACTCCCATCAAAGCATAAATTCTGGTTGTGTACCGCCCACCAGGGGGTAATCTGGATGGCTTTGTCTCTGAAATGGACATGTTACTCCTCTGACATCCCTGATGATGGCACACCACTGATTGTCATGGGAGACATGAACATTCACATTGACAGTACCTCTGGCAAACAACTTTCTGGCACTCCTCTCCTCCTTTGCACTTGTACTAGCTCCTTCTCCTCCCACCCACAAGAGCTGGTAAAGTCCTTGACTTGGTGCTGACTCGTACACTGCTCCATAGCAGATGTGACAGTTACCCCACTACACCTGTCAGACCATTTCTTGGTAAAATTTGCAGCTACCTTTCCGAAATTGCAGACACCCACTCAGAAAATTTCCCTCCGCAGAAACCATAAGCCCCTCACAGTACACAGCTGTCTGATGAGGTGAGCTCTGCCATGCCTGACCACTCACACTTCTCCTCACTTTCTGTTAATGAGGCTACAGAAACACTCTGTTCCTCTCTGGCATCCTCTCTGGACAAACTCTGCCCCCTGGTGTCCAAACCAGCCAACCAAGAAAAAAAACAACCAAGTCCATGGCTCTCTGAAGTTCTGAGAGAACAAAGAACTGGACTCAGGGCAGCAGAAAGAAAGTGGCGTAAATCCCAAGAACCCACTGATCATGCGCGGATCTACTGGGGTGGCATAGGGTGGCACATGCCACCCTAAAAGAAAGCCTTGCCACCCCTGCTGCCACCCCAATTTGCAGCGTCGAATTTGGCATTTTCGATCGAGGAACTCCAATGTCTGATTGCCGTGAATGCAGCACAACATGAGTGACAGCGAGCAAGGCTGCAGCGCCGGCGCAGTAAGACACTGATTTGTTTTGAAAAAGCGAGGGAGCCAGGAGTTGGGAGGAAAGAAGACACAGGAGGAGAAAGGTAAAAAAACTGAGCAAATATCTATATGTCTGTCTATCAAGAAACGTAATGATAATGAAAGCAAAGTGCTAGTATAGTTGCAGTGCTGATTTTGAGATTAAAAAATCAGGTTGAAGAACGTTGTTTTGCGAACTATAGCCTGTGAAATTACTTTGAATCTTACAGACATGAAGAGGAAAGGTAGCATTTGCAGTTTTTTTTCACCAAAGAGAAAGGCGACAGAAATAGAAAATGAACAATTGAGCAAGGGTGATGGAGAAGATGAGGTGGAAGGAGAGAGAAAAGACAAAAGACGAGGTTGAAGGAGAGAGAACAAGGCAACAGAACAGTGATGAAATACAAGCCCTCGGTGACCAGGGACAGGAGGAGGTTGGAGAGCACCACAGTGGTGAAGAGATGGAGGAGGGAGAGCTTCACGAAGATGAGGAGGCAGAAAGCGAGAAAGACGACGTGCAGGGTTCAGACAGTGAAAGGGAAAGGAGAGTGCCTGATCCATCACCAACCATCTCTAGTCGAGCTGGTCCTCATGGTATGGAAATTGTTGCTGTATAGTATACTAAGTTACATATATATTATAACGACAAATGACATAAACAGACATTTTGATGAAACTTCAAATGAGATTAAGTTTGTCTGTATGAGTTTGTAAATGTCAGCCCATGCCCGTATGAAGTGTGTACATACTATTTCTCATCAAACTATTAAATTCAGTATATACACATCTGTCATATGTTGCCACCCCTCAAAAATGCCTGCCCCCTTCTTGCCACCCCATAAATATTTTTCTAGATCCGCCCCTGCCACTGATTTGTCCTCATACAAACAGAAACTTGCTTCCTTTACCTCTTCCTTGCAGTCCGCTAAGAAAGCCTTCTATCAGAACAAGATCTGTGCTGCCCACTGATTCAAGAAAAACTCTTTATGGTGTTCAACTCCTTGCTTTCTCCTCCAGCTGCTCAGCCTTCCCCTACACTGACTCCAGACATGTTTTCCTCCTTTTTCACTGAAAAGGTGGTTGTAATCAGCAACCAGTTCTCTGAGCCTGACCGGCCGAGTCAGCTCAATTCCACTACTGTCGCTTCACACTGCTCTTTCGCTCCTCTGACCCCGAGGATGAGGTCTCCAGACTTCTTCTGAGCTCAAAAACCTACAACATGTCCTCTCGATCCAATACCCACCCGCATCCTGCAGACCATCCTGCCCACTATCAAACCTGCAGTCACACACATTGTCAATTCCTCCCTAAAAACTGGCACTTTTCCTGCTACATTTTAAGCAAGCCCATGTCACCCCACTGCTCAAAAAGCCTAATCTCAACCCCGCTCAGGTTGAAAACTACAGGGGCAGTCTCACTTCTACCATTTCTGTCGAAAATACTGGAGCGCGCAGTATTTAACCCAGGTCTCTGAACACTTGCGGAACAACAACCTACTCGACTTTTTTCAGTCTGGCTTCAGGTGTGACCACTCCACTGAGACTGTACTCCTGTCAGTCACTGAGTCACTGAGACTGGCTCGAGCTGCTGGTCAATCCTCTGTCCTACTGCTGCTGGACCTGTCTGCTGCCTTTGACACGGTGAACCATCAAATCCTTCTCTCCACACTCTCTGAGCGCGGCATCTCAGATTCTGTCCTACGGTGGTTCAAGTCCTACCTCACAGGCAGATCCTTCAGAGTGTCATGGCGAGGAGAGGTGTCTAGGTCACATGGCCTATCGACAGGGGTTCCTCAGGGGTCGGTGCTTGGTCCCCTACTCTTCTCTCTGTACACCACCTCACTCGGTGCAGTAATCCGCTCCCATGGTTTCTCCTACCACTGCTATGCTGATGACACTCAGCTCTTCCTCTCCTTTCCACCTGATGACAGAGCGGTCTCAGCTCGGATATCAGCGTGTCTGGCTGATATCTCCACATGGATGAAGGAACGCCACCTTCAGCTAAATCTGTCTAAGACCGAACTCATGGTCTTTCCAGCTTGTCCATCTGTTCAGCCTCGGATCAGTGTCCAACTTGACTCGAGCCTACTTGTGCCCACAAACTCAGCCAACCTGGGTGTCATGATCGATGACCAGCTGACCTTTAAGGTTCATGTGGCCTCAGTTTCTCGGTCTTGTCGTTATGCCCTCTACAACATCAGGAAGATCAGACCCTTCCTGACCCAACAGGCCACACAGCTTCTGGTTCAGGCTCTTGTGATCTCACGCATTGACTACTGCAACTCTCTTGCATGCAGGGAGGCCTGCTCATTCAAACCTCTTCAGATGATCCAGAATGCAGCAGCACGTCTGGTCTTCAACCAGCCCAAAAGAGCACATGTCACCCCGCTGCTAATTTCTCTTCACTGGCTTCCAGTGGCAGCCAGAATCAAATTCAAAGCACTTCTCTTGGCTTACAAAACAATCACAAGAACTGCTCCAGCCTACCTGGAATCCCTGATCCAGGTCTACTCTCCTTCTCGCCCACTACGCTCTGCATGCGAAAGACGCCTGGTGCTTCCAGCCCAGCACGGCTCTAAATCTCTAGCCAGACTCTTCTCCTCTGTTGTTCCCAAATGGTGGAACAAACTTCCAAACTCTGTGCGTTCTGCTGAGTCCCTTTCTACTTTTAAGAGACAATTGAAAACTCAATTGTTCCGTGAACACCTAGGCACTTAACCTGACTCTTCTGCTCTTTGCCCTTTGGGGTAGATTAAGTCAGATGGTCCAAAACCCAGCACCTAATGATTATCTAGCACTTGACAAAGTTGTGTGATGTTGATTGTCATCGTAAGTAGTGATACTGAGATTGTTGAATCTCAGATGCTGAGATCGCTACTGGTTATTACTTTGGTTTCTCAAAAAAAAAAAAAAAAAGGGGGGGGGGGGGCTGTGTGGCACTTCTTCTGCCACTAGACGGCAATACCTATGACCAATCACACCTGAAGCACTTTTTGCACTTACTAAGGGTTCTTTTCCTTAAGTCTAAATTCTTGCTTGTGTTGTACGTCGCTTTGGAAAAAGCGTCTGCTAAATGAAATTGTAGAATTGTAGAATGATGACAATGACAATGAGTTTTATTGTGCACTCCTTAATTTTTTTCTTTTAGTGAACTAATTCATGTTAATTTTTTCTGTCCCAACAGTAAATCCAACCATAAACTGTTGATAGCACTCTTGATGCCGTTCATTTGTTGCAGTCTCTTATAAGCAGTTTTGATGCACAGCACTGTTTATCTTCAAACTCTTCACCATATTGTCCTTGTCATTCTATTCCAGCCAGGTGAGGACCCTGTGCTATACCTGGAAAAGCGGCGTCTGTCCTCACCGGTGCTGCTCTTTGATGGGACAGTCTGCATTGTCGCTGTGGGAAACATGCCAGTGAGCACCCTCCCCCAGGAGGATTTTTGGGAAGGAATGTTGGTGTTAATGGCATACTACTACACTTTGTACTTGACATACCCAAAATGTGTTGCAACACTCCTCTCTGTCATCCAGACAGAGGTAGTTGGTGATGCCATCCATGATCAGGATGCCACTAGCCCATATAAGAAAGCAATAGCTGAATGGAAATCATTCATTGAAAAATAGGTGAATGCCAAGCAGCATTAGTGTCAGGACAGTTGTGCTTGTTTTGGTTTGCAGCACCTTTCAGTAGTTTTGCTCCTGACTTGGCAAACTACTCTGCATGTTTTGTCCAGCGTGTTATGGTTATTTGCTGAAATACCTCATCAGGGGTCCCACACATCCTTAAAAGGTTCTATTTGTATTTTCTAGAGATCTCAAATTTTATATGGCACTTTAGCTGAGTCAGGTTGACCATTTTGTGATTTGTATTATTCGTTTTCAGTGGATCATCTTGTTTTGGCATTTGCAGTGTATGCGTGATTTCTGTGCCAAATTAATGTTGTCTTTGTTTGGGCTACTAAAAAATCTTAAAATGTTTTAATTTTGATTTTAAGATTGTGGAAGAACCCTGACCCAGTGTTGATGGTGTAGTTAAATAAAGTTAAATAAATGTTGATGCTTGTCATACATGTCCTGCTTGTTATTTCAGTAGAGTCAGCCAGGATAATCTTAGAATAAGGTCTGGTTTTAAGTTTTTGGGTTTGGTTTTAATATGGATTTAGGTTTATTTCAAGATAAACCAACTTCTATCAAGACACAGTGTAATCATACTGTACTAATACTGAGTAATCTTTACTTAAATTAGTAATTTTTTTTCTTGTTTTTAAACCTTGATTTACTAAAAATGAGAAAATAATTAAAAAAAAAAATAATTATTTGCTTATATTTGGTATTTTTCACTTATTATTGGGCAGTAATCAAGTTTGATTTCAAGTATTTTGATCTAAAAATCAGCATTTTTAGCTCATTTTAACCCTTTTGGATACTTACCAGGGACAACTTATTTCTGGATTTAAAAATCTTATTTCAAGAATCCTTATCAAGTAAAATTTACTTGCTGCATGGACAGATAATTTCACTAGTTTTAAGTAATTTTGTTCTCAAATTTAGTGTTTATATCTTATATTTGGACTACCCTTTCTTGCAGTGCACAGGGGGCTTGCTAACTACTGCAGCCACAAAGGGATTTTCCACGGTGCGGAGCCATGCTTCCAGATTGCTAAGCCTTGCCTCCAGCGCAGCAGATAAACTACACTTGTTACAAGTACCACTATCACTAAAGGAGGCAGAGGAGTAATTAAACATCTGACACACTGAGCAAGAGAGAGCAGCAGAAGAGGAAGAGGAGCAGGGAGAAGCCATCGCTAACCAGAGTTAAAGCTAAAGTAGCTAACGAGCTAACAGTGAGTGAGCAGCTGTATGATGTGTTTGGGGAGTACCCTGGTTTGGACGGATGTAGCTTGCTTGGTCCTCTTAGGTCTACCTCAGCTCAAGGCCGTGTGTGGTTTTGTGATTCTGTGACTTTTCCATATTTGCTGCTGTCCCTTTGTCTTGAGCCCTCTTTGTGTTGCTCTCCTGCTGTTTTTCTCTCCAGCATTACATATGTGCCTGGGTGTGTCAGGTCATCACAAAAATAGGAACAGACAAAGACATTTGGAGCATGCTGAGCCAGCTGCAGAGCTTTTCACAAAGTGTGGAACTACCTTACACAGCACACACGTGCACACACGCACACACACACACACACACACACACACACACACACTAGACACAGACACTGTTGTGTTTCACATCATGCTGGGCATTGTGATCTAAATCACACACTTGGGCAGCGTTTCGTGTGCTTTGCTTGGCTCAGTTGAATGAGGGGTCTTATTTAACACTGGAACTGCCAAGGCGGGTCATTTTTACCCCGTCATGTTTTTAAATGTATGTTACTTTGTTAATATAAAGCCCCTACATTTCTCTGTTCCTGACTTTTCCTAGAATTGTGTTATTGATCATCTAGTTAGTGAATTGTGGGCACTGTGGGACAAAAAGTAAAAAATAAAATAAAAATAAAAATAATTTATACCTCCAACTGTTGTACAGGCTGTTCGCAATTGATGGGACAGGTGTTTTGGCAAGAACCTCCCCACTGTGGATAGACAGGTCTGAATGACATCACCGGCACAAGATGATATTTTAGCTTCATCATAGTGGGGGTTAGTGGGGATGCATTGTCCATCTTTATGTATAGTCTCTGGATGGAGCAAATGACTAATACACAACAGGTGTGCAGGGAAGCCTCTGGAGCAGGGAAGGACTACCGATTCTGATAGAAGGCACTGTGTAAGAAAACAGGTGGGAAACAGACAAAGACAGTAAGTAACACAAGACATGACACATGATAAGCTTGACCTACAGAATAAAACAGGAAATAAACCAAATTGCAAACAGAGCCTTTGTATTATCAACACTTTGTTTGGACCATTGTTATCAATTCTTCATGAGCATTAAGCATTTTGGCAGCTAGCCTATGCCAAATGGTATTATCTGAAACTATTTATTTCTTTAGTGAAGCAAAGCACATTGCATTTCTCACAGAGGTTGGTGATTGCATTGATTTTGCAGAACTTGCAAAGGCCACACTTCTTACATTTCACAGGCCAGTGTGCAACCTTGTCGGTGTGAACATCATCTGGAATTCCAAAACAAACTCTCTTGGATGGTGGTGGAGACGTGGATCTCAGTAATGGGTGACCCATGATAGAATGCAGAAGAATCAGGCTACAGCAGGCTCCACCTGAAAACACTTGCCGCTATTGATTGGCTAATGTGACATAGCCTGCTTAATTGACTCAGCTGATCTCATTCACTCATCAGCTCAAGTCTTGTGTATATATTTTTGTCTGCCATGCATACCATTTGCCTGATTAGGACTCTGCTGGGTTGAAATGTTGCTTTTGTTGTAGTCAGTTAAATACTGGGAGCTATACTCTAATGTCGAGACATTAATTTACTTTGTTACGGAAATACGTAGTTTTATCTGGAACCTAGCTTCAAAACAGGATGGATGTGCACACAACTCCCCTGCTGAGCTTTGTAGTTAGGAAAAGAAAATGCAGCAACGTCTTGGTAAAAAAAACAACCACTTCTTTGGGGCACTATCCCAGCTAGAAAAACAACATTTCGCAACAAAACACCAATAACAACAACACAAAAAGTACAATTGTCAGATGTCTAGGTGTCACATCCTCCACTCCACGTTTAGGTGACAAAGTCACTCATATACTATGCCACCTTAGGAAGCTTGATATGACAAATGTGCAATTGGAACATATTTGTGGTTTGCAGAAATCTATGATGCTACTTTCCTTCTGTAGAATGGGCTGTATGTGGACCTAGAACTTTTGATATAAAAAAGAAAACCCTCTGGATTTCTGTGACCTGGAGGAAAGAAACAAAGACTAGTCAACCCAGACTGCATAATGTTTTTATTCAATCATTATGAGTAGTATTTTCGTGTGAAGGCTACTTAAACACACTTAAGGTGATGTTTTTTTAATTAAAGAAAGTGTCAGGTTTTCTTCTGTCTGGGTGAATTGGGGATGGTTGGACACCACACTATCATCGTATGTTTGAGCATTGTGTGGAAATACTTGCTTTTTTTTTGTGCATCAGATGACTTGCTTTGGGACACGCTGTGTTCAAACCCCACACTGGCCTACCTACAAGCAGCAGGTCTTCCAAACAGATTCAGCACAGTGATTCACCCGATGTGGCATCTGAAGGACAAGCAGACAAGGAAAGCTATTATTTATACTTCTCTGTATTACCATTTGCACTTTGGTACTGCTTTGCCACTTAGAGACCAAGCACCCTGGATTAAAAGACAAGCCCCCGGAGTATTTTGAAAGAAAAAAACATGAACACGAAGGACAGAAGAAATTACTGAGGGCCACCACATCAGTAAATGAGAATGTACTGAGAGCATCATACTTAGTGGCTAATCGTATTCCTAAGGCTAAAAAGCCATTCACTATTGGTGAAGAATTGATCTTGCCCTCCACTAAAGACATTTGCCGTGAACTTCTAGGAGAGGCTGCTGTTAAAAAGATAGCACAGGTGCCTCTGTCAGCTAGCACCGTGACTCGGCGCATTGAGGAAGTAGCCGAAGACATTGAGACACAATTGTAAGTGAGGATTGATAAATCACCGTGGTACGCACTCCAGGTTGACGAATCTACAGATGTTGACAACAAGGCAATACTACTTGTTTATGTGCGATATATTTATCAGGAGGATGTGCATGAGGATATGTTATGTGCACTATCGTTGCCAACCAACACCACAGCCGCAGAACTGTTCAAGTCGCTGGATGGTTAGATATCAGGAAAACTGAAATGGTCCTTTTGTGACGGCATATGCACAGATGGAGCTGCTGCCATGACCACGGCTGTCTGGTTTAACTGCTCGGATTAAGGAGGTTGCACCTGAATGTGAATCCACGCATTGTATCATTCACAGGGAAATGCTTGCAAGCCGAAAAATGCCACCGGAATTTAACAGCGTATTGAATGATGTCGTTAAAGTTATTAACCACATCAAAGCACACGCACTTAACTCACGCCTGTTTGAGCAGCTTTGTGAGGAGATGGACACGGAGCACAGACGCCTTCTCTTATACACAGAAATAAGATGGTTATCCTGTGGGAAATAACTGGCCAGAGTGTTTGAATTACGAGAGCCGCTGCAAAAATTTCTCTCAGAAAAGAAGTCACCACTGGCAGCACATTTCAGTGACGAGGAATGGGTCGCAAAACTGGCTTACCTGTGCAACATATTCAGCTTGCTCAATGAACTCAATCTGTCACTTCAGGGAAAAATGACAACTGTACAACTTTAAATTGGCAGATAAAGTAACTGCATTTAAAGCCAAACTGGATTTGTGGGGACGGCGCGTAAACAGAGGCATATTGGACATGTTTCAAACATTAGCGGGGATTTTGGGTGAGACTGAGCCTGCGCCTTCATTCACCAAGCTGGTGCACGATCACCTGTCTTTGCTTTTAAAAGAGTTTGAGCGCTACTTCCCAACCTCAAAGGACCCAAGGAATGGATCTGCGACCCATTTGTCAACAAACCAGGTGAATCCAGCATGTCTGTGCGAGAAGAAGATCAACTGCTGGAGATCGCAAATGACGGCGGCCTTAAAAGTGTGTTTGAGACAACAACTCTGCCGGTGTTCTGGATTAAAGTCATGGCAGAATACCCCGAGATCGCCACCACAGCACTGAAAACCCTGTTGCCATTTCCGACATCCTATCTGTGTGAAGCGGGGTTTTCTGCAGTGACAGCCACCAAAACAAAGCAACGGAGTAGACTGGACATAAGCAACACACTTCGGGTGTCTTTGTCTCCCATTACCCCCAGATGGGACCGTCTTGTTGCAGAGAAACAAGCTCAGGGCTCCCATTGATTTAGCGTTATGGTGAGTTAAAATTTTCATACACTTTATATTCATTTTTATGGTGTATCTGCATCTTATTTTGAAGGCATGTAAATGTTACCATAGCAACCAGAATCAGAGAGCGTTAGGGCAGTGGTTGCCAACAGAGGGAGGTGAGGGAGAGGGGAGAGGAGAGGAGGAGAGCTTGTGAGTCTCAGGCAGGAGCCTTATCTGACGGTTCAAACTGGCAACTTTATTTCACCTGTTGAAAAATAACATTCATGGAGTGTTTAATAATAATAAAAATGGTGTGTAGGTATATTTAGATAGAAGAAATGTGGAATTGCTGGTTCTTGTCATTTATTTATTTTTCCACGTGAGTTTTTTTTAATTATTATTTATTTAATGGGCAGAGAGGATGTTACCAGAGACTTTGATCTTATACTTATGTTATGTTGTCGGCGCAATGTTACGAGGAAGCTGCTAATAAAGTTGCATACGAGTACACAGTGGATTCATGTTTATTATTATTTTCTAACAATCTCGCCCCCCCCCGGTCCGCAGTAAAATTGTCAAGCGTTGACTGGTCCGCAGTTACAAAAAGGTTGGGGATCACTGGATTATTAGGATACATGGCTGTCCCGAGTCCACACAAGTCACATCCCAAAGCATTCTCGATAAAAAAGGGCAGAGCCAGACCACATCCGGGCATTTGGACCAAACTTAGGTAGATGTGGACTTTTATTTGGAACAGCACTCAGTCTGCGACTGATGACGTTTCTGCAAGAACACAAGTAGCATCAAGAACCCATATTGAGAAAGGCCTAAGGTCTTTTGAATAGAAGAGAGCCATTGTTAGTGTCATTAGTAACACGCTTTTCCTACTTATACAAGTCAAAATATCTGCTGTGAAAAAGGTCTACTGTGCACTGCTCAATATCAACAGCAACCCTACATCTCAACATTTTCAAAGAACATGTGAACATGTCTCCCCTTTGTCTTCGCCTTGACGATGGCAGCCTATGTAGATGCAGCAGCCAGTAGCTCCTCATATCCTTGCTACTTTATCACTATATTTTTTTCTATTTTTTTAACACCATGGCCCCTTTTGCTGAAACACGACTTTTCTATGATAGAGAAGCACTTATCAATATTGGGAAAAGTTGTGTAGGGTTTGGACTGAATGCTGTGGACCTCGAAAGGGTCCCCATCAACGGTGTACGCTAACCAGCTTGTCAGACCAGAGGGGAGAAGCGAAACCGAAAGTGCCTGTTGAAGAGAGGGAGGAGAGCCGGCATCAGGGCGAGCTGGCCTGACTTTGACCAAGAGCTGTTCCTCTACCAAGTCTCTTCTGGCTAATGTCCCATAGCAAGAGACTAAAGTGGATGAGATGTGATTGAGGCTCACTCAGCAACAGGAAATCAGAGACTGAACACAGGGCTGCAAAACATGAGTCTGCCTTTCTGTCAGCTTGTGTGTTTGGGGGGGCTATTGTTGGTGTGTCAGTGCAACATCGTGGACAGACAGGAGAGCAGGTAATCAGTAGACAGCAGCAGGAACAAAGGTCTTTTCAGTGTTTTCTACGCTATCGCTTACTTTTTCAGTTTCTCTTTCAAACTCGGTGCAGACAAACTTGGAATAATGTTTTAATGCTGCTTAGGAGGAGAGAGACAATAATTGAGCTAAAATTACAGTGTTCACCTGGGTGTTTTAATCCCATCAATGTCAATCGGAGTCAGAGGCAATAAAGACCCGTGTCTACTGCAGAGTAATTTGACCTGGGTGTGAATGCTGATCATACACTTTCCCATTACGTGAAAAAGACAGATATTAGCGGTTTTTTTGAGTGAGAATGAGGCTAGTGAGTGGCACTGTTGTGTCGTCAAAACCATAACCTCTTAAAGTGACAGTAAAGGTATTAACACTTAAATTTGAATAAGCTACAAAACACAACTTGCATGTAAACAAAACAAAGTTTACTAAATATTTATCAGGATTTGGTGAAGTTTCAAACATACACTGAACAAAAATATAAACGCAACACTTTTGTTTTTGCTCCCATTTTTCATGAGGTGAACTCAAAGATGTAAAACATTTTCTATATACACAAAAGACACATTTCTCTCAAATATTGTTCACAAATCTGTCTAAATCTGTGTTAGTGAGCACTTCTCCTTTGCCGAGATAATCCATCCCACCTCACAGGAGTGGCATATCAAAATGCTGATTAGACAGCATGATTACTGCACAGGTGTGCCTGTAAAAAGTGAGTGAAAGAGAAGTGCTCACTAACACAGATTTAGACAGATTTGTGAACAATATTTGAGAGAAATGTGTCTTTTGTGTATATAGAAAATGTTTTACATCTTTGAGTTCACCTCATGAAAAATGGGAGCAAAACCAGAAGTGTTAAATATTTTTGTTCAGTGTTCATTGTTTTACCCTCTATAACACATCCTAATAACTGATATTTTAAGCAGATGTTACTTTGGGCAGAGAATATTTCCAAAATTTCCATGAGCCAGTTGATGTAAACCTCGAAATTTTATGTTGGTGGAGAAACTCCATCAAACAAAAAGAAGACAACAAAGGCCAAACAAAGAGGTATATCTTTGACTTTTAGCTTGCACAGCGTAATGACTTGTGGCAGGATGTTTCTGGAATCAGTGTCTGTGACAAGAGTGTGTTACCGGGGGGCTCGATGAACAGTGGACACAGAGTGGCAGGGGAACAGGCCTCAGTGTAAACAACAGTTACTGTGCCAGCCAGTACAGTCAGAATGTCTGTTTGGGACAGAGTTTCTCTTGCAGTGCAGTTCAACATCCCTCTTTTTGTCTCTGTGCCTGTCACCTGCATCCTTCAGCTGGTCAGTTAGTCAGTCCTCTATTGAACCCGGCTTTTGGTGTTTAAGCATGCTTCTTGCATGCCACATGGCAGATAAACAATCAGCTCAAATGCTCCCAGTGCTCCCAGCACTGTGCAGTTTTTTTTTCTCCACCTGCAGACTTTTTGCAATTTGTGGACATTTGCACAAGTAAGATTGAAAATGAAGAAACATCATTGCATCATCATGCAAACTGCACAGGGCCTTTGACATATTTCATTTGGATCACTTTGCACATGCAGCTGTTAATAATTGATGCACTGCATCTGCACAATCCAGAGAGACAAAAAATACTTGGCATCATCAAAATTCCTCACAATTTAAAAACAATAGTCACTTTGAGTTGCTTTGGTAAAGGCAGTATTTCTGTGCATGATTCTGTGATTCTCTCTTTCTTTTTCTCAGAGCCCCCCCCCCCTCCCAACACACACACACACACACTCACACTATACATAGTGAAATAGATTGCTAGTTATAGAAAATATGTCTGTAGATATTGACTAACATCAAATAAAAGGCTGTTAATATGACAATGATAGCAGCAAACAATAAACAGGACTATTCTTCTGTGTGTGTGTGTGTGTGTGTGTGTTTGTGTGTGTCTTGATGAGCTGTTTACCTTAATACTCACATACAAGAATTTCAGCAAATATCAGCAGTGCTCTTTGCATGTATCCAGAGTATTGATGTCTGTGCGATGTGGAAAGTGTGTGTGTGTGTGTGTGTGTGTGTGTGTGTGTGTGTGCGCACATGCGTGTGTGTGGGTCCTTACCCTAGAGGGTGAAAAATCAATCTCAACCAATTAACCTGTCCAAACATAACCCGTGGCAGAGAGTGACAGAGAGAATGACAGAATGCACCATGGAAATGTCTGCCACAGCATTAGCCAGACAAAAGTCTGTGTTTAATAAGAGCGGAGGACATTGATACAAGCCTCTGCACTGACACACTCTAAATGTGGCCTTTGACTAATAAAGTGTCTCATTAAAAAAGTTTATTAATTTATATTCAAATAGTGTCATCCTAAGCTTTTCAAATTAGACATTACTGGATGTTATACTCAAATCATCTTTGAGTCTTTGGCTGCATAGAGTCCAAAAACATTACATCTCTGTCTGTGATGGAAAACATCATGATGTCAAGGAAAGATCTGGAAGATCATTTGTTAGACATTAAGAAAAGACAGAGTCTGACTGAAAAAGAGTCTGACTGCACTTACACTAGGCTATGTAATTATGCGACAGCAGATATTATGATGTGCCAACACATTCTCATCCTAACTCGCCACATGTTGGGGGGGGGGGGGTTCCTCACAATAAGGCAATGCCAAAAAAGATTCAGGGGTTTTGGATACTTTCTCCGACGATTCATGATTATATACTTCACTGTGCAATGCCTCTTGAGGGAAGGAGTTAGGGGCTAAATAGAAACATCCAAAGTCAAAAATACAGTAGCACACATCCAAACATTTCCAAAACAGCCACAACATGCACAATCACAACAAACACTATTATAAATAACATGCAGACTAGCACACACAGCATCACAATCAGACAGCAGCATCAGGTGATACAACCAACTGGACAATAGTAGCATACACAGGCAGTAAGACAAACAGGAAAAGCAAAACAGAGGAAGCAAGAGAAGAGGAAAATGCATGGGACAACACCAAACAACAGATAGACAGAGGTTAGGAAATACTAGTGGGCTACAATGCAGCTATAATATCCATAAAAGTGTCCCTGGAATCTGACTTACAGTTAATATTTCCAGTTGTAATGTTTTTTGTCTGCAGCAGACTGGAATGACAACTGACCGATTATGGTATTTGTTTTCAAACAGATAATGGCGAGCAGAATGGGTGTTGTAGGCAGCAGATGTAGTGTGCAACAAGTGATACGAGTAGGGGACCCAGCCCATTCTCAATCAGATACCGCTGCTTTGTCAGTGATTTTGACGTGAGACACTGACACCAAAAGCCACCTTTCACGGTTGTATGGTACACTGCCAGTCGGAATCAGGTGGAACCTTTCACAGTGTTATGTAGTGTATGCAGCAAGTCAGCCGGACAGCACCGTGCATGGCAGCATGATACGTGAATGGGAGGCGTCAATTGATAACACGGCATAAAGGTGGATAGATAGGTCTCAGCAGAGCAGGGACTGTCATTTATATTTACAGCAAATGGTGTAGGGCCCATGAGCCCAGGGATACACCCTGTGTGACAGGGAGGGGCTGAGAGAACAGTTGTGATTTTCACCCTGTCTGTGAGGTAGTTAAAGAACCAATGGAAGAAGATCCACTATGAAAACAGTTGGAGTAACCGGAGCTAAACTTCATATATACTATCTAAGGCATCGCTAATATCATCAATCAACCTGGAGGGGTGCTCTTCATTTCCAAAATTCTGCTGAAGAGCCAGCAAGATCTTGGTGGTGTCTCCATGTCAAGGAAAAGATTTATAGTTGGATTGGTGCCAAAACGCCAAACTGAACTGGCATCACCAGCCATCTAACCCAACACGCACAGAAAAGGGACAGGTCCAGGTGGTGCTCAGTCCCCAACAGTTCTTCTGATGGTGAGTGGTACTGTTTGGTAACTGCAGTTAAACGGCATCCAACTACTCCATGTTTGCAGAAACCATTTTCAGTTTACTGTTCAGCTGTCAAATGATGTCAAATTCAGATGTCAACTTTATGACTCCGCTGACATGCTGGAAACAGCCAAGCCAAAATATAGCACCACCCACTGGCCTTAGTCACAAATTGTCTTATTCTAAAATAAGTTTCTGCAAACATTAGAGAGAAGAAATAGGCAATGCAGTAACAAAATCCTGATTCATATTCTTTTCTGTGCTACCTAGTTTGACAGATTGACCATGGATCATGAACACTGATCGACATGATTGACTGAGCTGTGTGAGATTCCTTGGCTCTGTTTGATTGTTTACTGTGAGTGGCAGTTCAGTAAGAGCAGACACATGATTTTTTTTTTTTTTTCGCAGACTAATTGTCTTGTACTTCTTTCAAAATGAAGTGGCAGTATTAGGCAAAAATGACACAAACTTGGTTTAAGTTCCTGATCCTGATCCTTGAAAGAACAGGACTGTCAAATGTCAGTCATAGTAACCTTTTGTGTGTATGAAGCATGATGGCATGTGTTGTGTTGTTTGTCTTCCAAGTACGTGTGTGTGTGTGTGTGTGTGTGTGTGAGGAATCTCTCTTTACATCTCTGTTAAGTACACAATCCCCAGGCTGTACACTGCTCTTGCAATACTATGTAAACACAGTAATTTGTGTGTGTGTGTGTGTGTGTGTGTGTGTGTGCAAGTGGGTTTTTTGTGTTTAATATAATGAAAAGTGATTTGATTAAAAGAATCAAGAATCAAGAAATCTAAAATAACAAAACACAATTTTATGTTAGGCTTTCCTTAAACATACCAAAAGAGTTTTGTGTCTGCAGCACTTTCTCATCCCTATTTGTCACATGTTGCCACTTTGCAATTCAATTTCAGTTCAGTTCAATTTTATTTATAAAGTCCATTATCACAAAACACAGTTTGCCGCAGAGGGCTTTACAGCATACGACGTCCCACTGCCATTAGACCCTCAGTAAAAACTCCCCCAAAAACCCCTGTAACGAGGAGGAAAAATGGTAGAAACCTCAGGAAGAGCAACTGAGGATGGATCCCTCTTCCAGAATGGACAAATGTGCAATAGAAGCCGTAATTAACAATTTAATTACAGTAATGACAAAGAGGAAAGAGAAAGACAGAGAGAAAAAGAGAAGCATAGCAATAATGGTAACAATAGCATATCACATAACAATAGTGATAGATATAAAATAACTAAATGCACTCTATGATAGCATGTAATGTTACGTGCAAACAGGGTGTAAAATTAACTTTTTACCTCATCTGCCATTGGCGAGTGATCTCCAAAAATTTACTGGCCAAAAATACTTTTCACGGACCAAATAAAAAATCATGCCTTATTTGATTTAAAATAATTACCATATGGTGTGTGTTTTTGTTTTACATGCCAAACTAATTTTTGGTGCTTGGCGGGTGTTAATTTTATGCCCTGCGTGCAAATATCGTAGGTGTTGACAAGATTCCCATGCATATATAAATTATGGAGGCATGATGCATAATAATGGCAGTAGGTCACTTCAAGCAGGATCATGGCAATGTGCAACCAAGGCCCACGACACAGGCGCAGCCTCAGACAGGACCACAGCAACAGCACAACAGCACAACCAAGACCACGGACAAGGCGAGCCGGAGTTGCAGCCACAGCATGAGCATGGCCAAAGGCAGGGTCACAGCATCAGGATAGCCATCATCATGATCCAGTTGAGCCAAGATTGCAGCCAAGATCTGAGAAAACTATGAAATAAGGGAGCATGGATGTTTTGGAGAGGCAACCGAGTTAGTGTAATGCAGTAAAAAGACAAGGGCGTTTGCAGATGGAGGGAGCAAGAGAAGGAAAAAGGAGCTCAGTGTATTGTAGAAAGTCCCCAAGCAGACTAAACCGATGTCAGCCTAACTAGGGGCTGGTCCAGGCACCCTCAGCCTGCCCTAATTATAAGCTTTATCAAAGAGGAAGGTCTTAAGTCTACCCTTAAAGGTGGAGACAGTGTCTGCCTCACTGACCGAACCTGGGAGATGGTTCCATAAAAGAGGAGTGTGGTAACTGAGGGCTCTGGCTCCCATCCTACATTTGGAGACTTTGGGAACCACAAGTAACCCTGCATTTCCAGAGCGCAGTGCTCTTGAGGGTTGATAAGTAACTATGAGCTGCAACAGATTCAGAGCTTTGTATGTTAGGAGGAGGATTTTAAATTAAATTCTGGATTTTACGGGTCGGGTGGGCAGCAGCCTAAGCAGGGAAGCCCAGACATCCCTCTCCCCAGCCACTTTGTCCAGCTCTTCCCGGGGGATCTGAGGTGTTCCCAGGCCAGCTGAGAGACATAGTCTCTCCAGCGTGTCCTGGGTCTACCCCGGGGTCTCCTACCGGTGGGACGTGCCCTGAACACCTCACCAGAGAGGCGTCCGGGAGGCATCCTAATTAGATGCCCGAGCCACCTCATCTGGCTCTTCTCAACGCGGAGGAACAGCGGCTCTACTCCGAGCCCCTCCCGGATGACCGAGCTTCTCACCCAGCCAATTCAAAGAAGCTAAAACAGGAAAAATATGATCCCTTTTCTTGGTTCCCATTAATACACATGCAGCAGCGTAATAAACCAGTTGGACAGACTTCAGGGACTTGTTGGGGCAACCGGATAATAGAGTGTCACAGTAATCCAGCCTAGAAGTAACAAATAAGTGCACTAATGTTTCGGTGTCTCTTTGAGATATGATATGTCTAATTTTTGCGATGTTATGCAATAACAAAAATTTTAATATCACGCCCACGTCATTTAATGCTCAAGTTATCCTTCTGTCTGCTCTTCATGCTCTAGGATTCGGCTCCCATGATGTCAACAAATACACATTGTTATTTATTTATTTATTTTTATTTAGCACATTTGAAAAAAAAAACAGCAATGTTATACATTCAATAGAATACATGGTGGCATCCCACCATGCTGCACGTTGTTATGTTTAGACAATAAATCACATGGCAACCAATACCACGATGTCAAATAATGCTCAAGCTGGCCCGGATAGTTAGATTAGTGGAAGGAGGCAAACATCACAAGAAAAACATCACATTCAGACAGAACAAACACCAGACTTCCACATGAAGGTCTGGTGTTTGTTCCCACCCGCCCTATAGTGCTCATCATGCTTCTTATATTAAGTGGTTACTGGCAGTGTTCCAACCTGACGCCGTTCTCCAGCATTTCATGTGGACATGACAAGTTCTGCATTCTCAGGTGACATTGCGGCAGGTGCAGTCCAGCTGGTTGCGGGTGCCATCTTTCTAGCCTGACATCATCCAGCAGCATTTTATGCGCAAGCCCTATGTGCAAGGCGCATTTTGTCATCGCCAATATACACAAAAAGTACTATCAATTCATTCATTTTACCATTTTCAAATGAGAGGGAGCTGGTAACAGAGTTCCTATTGAAAAACAGTCCATTAGATCAGCCAACTCAGAAACGCAAGTTTTTTAGGCATCCAACTTATCAAGAGAGAAACATTTCCTGCATTACTCTCTATGCATTGACTTATTTGTTCACAGAAAAATGTATGGCAATGAAATAGAGACAAGCATTAGAGACAAGCATATAGCAGCCAGCGGTTTCACAACAAGCAATTTCACAGAAACATTTTAAGAGAAGATGTCCCTGCAGCACCAAATGCACTGCATACTGTTGTAAATAAATGTACCAGCACTACGTGTTTCTGTTACAATACGCATTCCACCAGTGTGACAACTTTCTCCACTGCCCCCTTCAGGATTTCTCCTGGATACACAGACTTCTTCAGCAATGCTTAATCACCATACTGCGGAACACCCTGCCAATTACTGCGACACAAAGTGACTTTCACGACCAGGTGGGTGCAGCACGTAGCCAGCTTAATAGGAATTATTCACCCTGCATGTATAGAAAGCCCTTATCAGCAACACAGCTCTTGGCAGTCACACTGATGGACCGACAGACTCATGTACACTAATGAAGTCATAAACTGACTTGGAGGGAAATTTCCATGGATTGTATGCAGTAATTGTAATTCAAAGGTTATTGCATGTATGTACGCACATTAATGTCAAATGCTGCATATGCTCTAATTACACTCTAAACTTCTTACACTGCACATTGGGTTGTTTTTCCATCCATGCTGTGTTGATTTCACATGACAGTGCCCTTATGACCACTGATACATCAAATGGACCGATTAAGATTCATTTAATAACCACAGTCACAAATAAAAGCACACACACTCACACACTCACACAGAATGAAGTATAGCAGAGAACACACTGGTGTAATGTGCATGCTGGATATAGCATAAGCACTGGCCCTTCTCCATGGAAACGCAAACATGCATTATTAATGACACATATGTCACACCAACACATACCAATGCAAATGTCTTGTACATCCTGTGGCTCCTGTATCGTGCACATTCAAACTGTCATAAAGCTAACGACTCGCCTCCTCTGTAAATCATCTTGGCTATAGAAGGGCAGCACATTCACAAAGCCACAGATAATGATGGTAAATGATTGTGGCGAGGGCCAGGGGGGACTGTCACTAAAAATCAGCTTACTGCCTCAGGGTTCATTTGCTGACAACAGGATGTGAAATGATAGGTGAAAGATTTGATTACAGAATCATTTGACAAACATTTGAGTAGGCAGGAAAAAAGTGCAGCATTTTTAATCCATCTGCTTTCATTCATCAAACACCAAGACCAGTTATATTTCAAAATAAGTTTTTAAAAGGGAATTTTTTTAATGTTAAAGGAGGAAATCAGCCCTTTGCAGGAAACACAGACATTAACAGTTCCATTCTTCAGGTCTAGTTGAGAACCAATGCTAGCATGTCAGTGTTTGGGAATGCAAGCTTTACATGTAAACCTATGATGCCTTCTCTGTACTGATTTAGCCTGGAGTCTGATAATTATTTAACTACACAAGACCAGATTTAAAAACTGAAAAAAAACCCAAAACAAAACAACATAATGGCTACAAAGGCTGACTGGCTCTGCAACTAATTACACAAACTGAATCGCTATAAAAGCGCTGATAAGGACCGACTGATGCCAGCAGTGTGGGACACACCAATCAGGGCCTCAGATGCTGATCAACAGCCAGACATTGACTGACAGCCAACTGTGGGTGTGGGCCCAGCCCATTCTCATTCCAAACTTGTAAATTACTGCCGTTTTGATAGGGATAGGGCTTTTGGTGTAAGTTTGCAATGGAAAAAGCCACCTTTCACATGTGCATGAAATGCTCCTGAATGGCATCAAGTGAGAACATAGCTGAACAGGAACAGCCCCGGTGCGGGAGGGTGGGGTGGATGGGTCCAACAAATCCTGGACTTTCATCCACGAGTCTGGTGTTTGCTTCCCATCTGAATGTGATGGGGTTTTTTTAATCACCTTACCATGTCCCTCCTTCGCCTAATCCTAACTATCCATGCCAGCATGTGCATTTGTAGTGTCAGTGTTTTCGGTGTACGAGCATGATGCCAAAAGCCACCTTACATGTGCAATCACAATTCAGCTGGACGGCGTTAGATGAGAAAGCACTCAGACAGAACTGGTGGCGACGTTATTATATGCTGGTGGATGGCTGGAGGGTAGGGGGAATGTCCACTTGCAACACGCACTGGCGGTGTCACTTGAAAACCCAGCTGGAGGGAACATGTCGCGTGCTTATGACATGTTGATGGACAACATCAGGTAATTAAAGCTGCAAGCACTGATGAAAGGGCCCTCACACCCTCACATATGTCAGGGTACTGGTGTGTAGCAGTTAATAATAACTACATTAGAATTTGGATTTTGCACTCGTTAAAGTAAAAGGGGCACCATTCTCCATTCAGGAGAAAATTAAATCTTAAATTGTGACCGTGTTAAGACATGTCATTACTTTAATCAATCTCACAATCTGTACCGTTTATCCTGTATACATTGATCTTGTTTCTCTCATGAAATAATATCCACAGACAATGACTTGACGATAAATGAGAATAATTTATTTAGGCAAATAAAATGATGAGTATATAGAGGAAATAGTATGACATATAAGGGACAGTGAACAAATGAAAGGGAACCTAAGTGATGTATGTTCAGGTGATGTAAATAATTAATTATGGATGATAGTGGGTGGAAATACGTGACCGTCTAAAGCGTGGATGCGCACTGAACGGTGAATTTGAATTTAGAAATTTGGCATTAAAGCTTTGCTATACGACATCAACTCTGATCACTAGAAAATGTTATTCTGCCTACTTTTGCCGACTTGATAAGACTCCGGGGAGGTCCAGGTCCTCGCGTCACTCCAGGGGAGAGCTGCGGCACGTCTTCCGGCGGCGGCGGCCGGGCAGGTGGAGTCGGTGTGTGGCGATCTTTAACTGGCCTCGGTGTTCGCCTCAGCGAACCGGTAAAAGTCTTTAAACAAAGTCCTTAAGGGCAGGCAACGGATGCTGATAGTTTGTGCAGCAGGTGTTGCTTCTAGATCCGTGGCAGAGTTGATGGCGAATCGCGGAGTGTCCTTCTCAATTAAAACTCGCGGAAATAATCAAAAGTAGTCCCATTGGTCTGAGGGAGTCACTTTAAATTATCAATTTGAGTTTATTAAAAACGAATTACAAAAGTGTCTTTACTGACCAAAAACTGGTTTAAAGAAAAGCGTCAAAGAGATTTAAAAAGAAAATGGCTTCAAAAGTAAAGTTCAGCAAAGCTCTGGTGAGCTGTTGCGGCTCCGCTTATAAAATTGAAGAAAAGAAAAAGTTGCAAGCGCGGATGCACGAGACGCGCCGCAGTAAAAAGGAGTGTCGTTGTTTCCTAAGCAGCAATGATGTGTAGACGATGAAGAAACCTCCGCTGACACCGACTTGGTTGCATAAGAATCAATTTATTACAACAAAGTTCAGCATCCACCAGGCACCATGGTCTGCCTGGGAGAAGATTCGGGACCAATGTGAATCTCTCTCTTACAGCTCATGCATGTGTCTTATATAGGTACAAGCATCTACAGATCTATCAGTAAACATTCCTTCACCCATTTTGTTCAACCACAAAAACCCCAAGGGGACACATTCCATGTAATTTAAGCCGGGTGTCCGTACTCCAGCCATCAGACCCCAAGGCCTAACCATCCCTTAACCTTTGATCTCAAGATAAGACCCATATAAACAGAGCATAATACACCTCAGAAGCAAAAAGAAGCCTGAAGAGGCTTGAAGAAAAACTTGAGAAGAGAGAAGGAGAGAAGAGATTGAGAAGAGCAAGCTGAGCTGAGCTCACTCAGTTTTTATCTTTCGATTTGGGGATGCAGATGGAAGGCGGAGTTAGTGAACTTTTGAACTGAGCGATTGCACATCTGGCATTAGTTTCTAAAAGACCTAATGTACTTTAGGAGACATTTATGTCTCTGTACTTAATGACGAATTACGCGATCTAACCTGTGGTGTATAAATTCAGGTATCTTATCACCACTATAGTCTCATCACAGTAACTTCAAATACATGTTAGGAGACCTAAAGGCAATTTATAACATAACACATGATTCTGAAGATCCTTTGCACAATTCTGTTAAATGACCACACATAACATAACATTGTACCATGGATCCTAACAAACCTGGTGATTACATAGATATAGGATTACTTTTTAACATTATACAATGAATGCAAAATAAGATGTAACTATAAAGTTGGTTACGAGATTAATGATAATTAAGGTCACTTAGATGGCAATAGGGCTCCATCACAAAAAGGGAATAAAACATGCTTTTACCTAAATCATTCAAATTAAATGATAAAAGAATGGGAGTTGATCCTACTTCTTCATCAAAGTACATAGACAAACTCTTACCTACAAAGAGAAGGATTAGAGAATTAAGTTAAACTTTAACTCGCAACCTAGGTCCAAGCGATTCTATCAGATGTTAGTCTCAACACAAGGATTTATAATGATTTTACAACATGTTCTGCCTTTTGTCATCTCAGCAGGGGGGGCAATGAATGATTGTTGCTTCATGTGCCTGAGTGACCCCAGGAGGTCATTCAGATGTCTTACATCCTGTGGTATGCTGGACGTGGCCTCAAGAGTTGCCTATCTCCCACCGCATCTTGTGATGGAAAGGGCCAAGTACTTGTACAAGTACTGACACTTTCTGTGGCTTAAAAGCAGAATGTGTTTGCAGATGCCTACATGGAGTATCAGTTAAGTTAATTTACAACCCTCTGTTGGATGTTTTGGGTTGTAAAACAGTGTCTCTTGACGTGTCCCCCACTTGCCCAGGGGACATTGAGCTCTGGAGTTCCTCAGAGGAAAAATGTAATGACCACGCCATGCATTCCACTACAGGTGGGACTCCAGCTAAAGTGGTCATTCATTTCTATGAAAGTTGGATAATTTATGCAGAGACTTTGGACCCTGGAGTGAGCTATTTCACATGGTGTAGTACTTCCAGCGGCCACTAGATGGCAGCTGTGGGGACACAAATTCCATATCATCTTGGTGTACATCATTTGTAGACCAAGCCATGTAAATATCATGTAAATCCAATGGTAATTGTCCCTCAAGGCTTACTTCCTGTTGTCAGTAGGTGGCGCTATTATTGAATATTGTCATACAGATGTGTCCAGTTTGGTTTTGCATGGACCTTTGATAACTTTCAATCGGGAAGGTCTTAAGATCATGCAGGCAGAATTTCAACTGGATCTCATTAAAGTACAAAAAAATACGTTATTTCCTGTGGTCATATAGATGTGTTCGGGGCAGGACCCAATCAAACCAGTGAAGTTTCAGGCAGATCAGACAATGTACACCAAAGTTATAACAACTTCCTGTTTTATGACAAGACATCAAAATTGTACACCACACCACGGGAAAGCCTGTGCAGTTTTGCACACACATTTGATAACTTTTCATCAAGGGGTTGAGAATGGACACACCTCATTTGAAGTTGTTCGGATTAATCCTGTAGGACAAGTTTGCAAAAGTACAAGGCCCAAAATCAACAAAAATCAGCACAAAATTCAAAATGGCTGACTTCCTGTTGAGTTTGGGGGTGGGTCCAAGATGCTCTTTTGTGCGTCGGGCGTACAGTCGGTGCTCAGGCCCTCACAATGCTGCTGGTAACCATGTAGTATAAGGAGCATGACTGCGCTTACAGTATAGGGCGGTTGGGTGGGGAGGTGGATCGGTCCCCCAAACAATTTACTTTTGTACGGGAGTGCAGAGTTCGCTTCCCGTGTGGATATGTGTGTGTTATTTTCTACCCCTGACCATGTGTCTCTTTTGTCTAAACCTAATTCTCTGTAACTTTGTTGCCTAATCCTAACCATCGTGACAGTCCGCGCTGTTATGTAAAGATAAGGATCGCACTGCTTCATCCCACCACGTGCATTTGTTTATGTCATGGTAACAGCATCCCAGAGCATAAACAGCTGATGCAGAAGGATACCTAAATTGTCATGTTGCGGAAGGTCACTGACAGAGAAGCACCATGTGACAAGTTGGAATGAAAACGTGTTGGCACCTGTTGACATCCCAGCATTGGCTGCCATGTGCTTTGTTGTCTAATAGTAAGCAGTAATCCCACCTGGAATATGAAAAGCAGACAAAGAGGGATAACAAGACCTTTATATATAAATGCACAAGCCCACAGCAAAGCAGCTGCATATGACGACTTGGGATGAGAGGGTACTGGTAATTGTCATTAGAGTGTGTGCAACATCACGCTGCCTAGAGAGTGCAGTTGGAACAGAAAGCTGCTGACTTCAGATGGGTTGTAACGAGAGCCAGCAGTGTAAAGGAAAGGCCTTCAGTGTAAAGTACTATCAGAGAACACCTGTGTTAATATTTACATGTTAAAATCAACACTCTCAAGCCAGTGCTCATTGATGACATCATGATCTCATGAATGCAGCCAGACAAAACATACAACTGTAAAACACGACCACACATACTCGCCTCCACACGTTCTGTAGAGTACACACACATGCAATTCATAGCTCTAATTCTTGTTACAACCGCTCCTAATTGTGCCATGATTAATGACTCCACACATCATTAACCTTCAGACAGACTCAGGAAATTACTGCTGTATTTACACATACATACACATGATGTATCAATGCATACACACATCTGCAGTGCTGCTGCTCTCTGACAGTCAGTATTTTAATATTAGCAGGTAATCAGGGGAAATAGAACATAAGCAGACACAAACACAAATACACATATACCTACTGTATATACACACAGTTTGTCAAGGTTAATTAATTTCACATTATCAGGTGATTAGGAGTTGTGATTAAGAAGCTGGTGGAGAGAGATGAGACAATGAGATCAACATTGATTCCTCATTTTCTTTTTAACTCATACAGAACTCAACGGGCTGTGAGAACATTCTATCTAATGTATTGTAATCATACATTACTAACTAAATATGGAGAATTATTTCTAGAGCAGCGATGAATACATTGTAACAACATAGAGTTTTAAAGTTTAACTGATGTCATAATTCTCCTCTCCTTTTGTGTAGGAAGTAAGGACACAAATAATAATGCAGCCTGGGACACATATGACCACATTCTTTTAGCACTGAGACCGGTAACTTTCTTTCTTTTCTATTACTGCTCTCTGGCATTCATATTTAAGTCATAATTGCTGATCAGTGACTCTAGGATCCTCAGTGAGTGCTCATCCTTTTTACTGCTCACCACCTTGGGTCTGTTGAAATGCACTACGCTAATCCCGTTGCCTCTCCGGAGCATTCCTGCTCCCATGTGTCCTAGCTTTCCCGGATTCTGGCCGCAACCCTGACTGTGCCTGATCGTGGTGATATCTGTGCTGGCGCTGTGACCCGCCTTTGGTTGTGCTCGTGCTGTGGCTGTACTGATACTGTACCTCCCGCTCACCCCAGTCCTTGGTCTTGGTCCTGGTTGCGGCGATGCCGTTATCATGCCTTTGGACACCACCCTATCAATATATGCATGAGACTCTTATCAACACCCACAATATCATCATAGAGTTTCTTAAAAATGTGGAAACTGGAACAGTACTCATTGCAGCAGGCAGTTTTGCAGAGCATTCGCAGCTACAATGCTGCCAGTATCAGCAATCCAAGTGTGAAAGACGCTGCAGTTCAACCAGGTTGCCATCACGCACTGCTCACTTATTCACTGTGTTCGAGACCTTAGTCCTTTCACTGTGTGTGTGGGTGGAGCTCACACACCCCCAGCAGCAGTCTCTCCCAGTATGATAAACAAAAGAGACATAGAGAGACAGGGGCAGGGAGAGACTGCCAATCATTGTGCTGTGTGCAGCTTTACAGTGACAGAAGATTGTACCCATTCAAACAATAAAGACTATAGGGCTGGGCAATATGACTTTAAATAATGTTGCAAAAGTGTTTAGACTATTTTGTGATACACAATACATAGCTCTGCATTTTTAAATCTCCTCTAAAGTAATGCAAACTAAACTACAAAAGAATACAAAAGTATTAGTTGAACTGCAGTTACATTTAAGAAAATTAAAGCAGCTACTGCCATATATTTAAGTTGCACTGGTGCTCCATGGTCTCAAAACGTGACTAAAAAGTAACGATCATAGCTCTGTAGATACAAAAATACACTCCTCTTGCTTACACTACTGTTGGACTAAGTTAGACTGTTACCACAGCACTGTTAAACTTGAGGAATTATTTTCTGTAAGCTGAAAACAAACAAATTGCAAGTCGCACTGGTGTTCCATGGTCTCAAAATGTGACTAGTCAGGTCTGGAACTCTACAAAAACCCTGCTCTGTTAGAGCAGGAGAACTGACAAGCCGAAGCAAATCTTGTGCCAGTGGTTAAAAAAAATGACGTAACAGTTTATACTCCATGTTAGCAATATAGTCATTTCATAAATCGTGGAAGTGGAACCAAACATCATACACTAAATATATTGGATATATCACCCACCTTCAAAAGATTATAAGTGTTCCAGTAGCAGAGCATTTGGTCTTTTTAAACAGAAATGATGTCCATGGTTATTTGCTTGTAAAGCAGATATGGGAGATCCAATCACAAGTGGTCACTTGAGACACATGAGGAGACACATTCTAATGTGTGTGAACAGACCGAGCTGTCTATTTGTCATCAGACCACCTAAGACACATGTTGATACCAGATTCAAACAGGCTCTGAGAGCTGCTGTGATGAGATATGTTCAACTTAGGTTGGGCTGTATCCTGTGATTTATACAACATACTTGTCTTCCCTGTTCAATGGCTCTGCTAACATGCACACCAACACATTGTAAGGCTGTGAGGTAGAGATGCATGCAAAAGAAAATCCCACATATCTGGTCATAAGGAGAAACACACCTGCTTTTAAAGGTTATGAAGGACTTAGGTATCAAGAGATTTTGGATGAGCACAAATATTGCAGCGCTGACCTTTTTAAGAAGGTGAAGGAAGAAAAGAGAGTCCATTTATTATTAGCCGCCCTCTCTCTCCCCCTTTCATGCGATCTGTCCCATCAAATAAAGAGACCCCCCCCCCCAAAAAAAAAATCTTAAAAAAAAAAAATCCACATGCCAGGCGGAAATTGCAGCCTCCATGATAAGTTCGATTACACATATGGTAAATTTATTAATCAAACACTCTGTTGTCCCATCATCTTGGAAAGTGAGCACAGTCCAATTTTAAAATCTAGAGGTAAAACAGACAAGAATAACTACAGGCCTATCAACATTCCAGCCTCGTCTCAAAAATAATAGATAAGTGGGTACCCAAACAACATGGCTACATCTCATTGCATCCTATGCATTTTAGATTCCATGCCCACCACTCAGCTGAATCAGCAAGAAGTGAATTTCTCAAAAAAATCAGGGGCTTCCTGGACAAGAGTGGTTGTGTTGGTACCCCTGACCACCAAATCCTTTGAGCTAAAATAACTAATTTTAACTTCTCTAAACAAGCCATCCAAGGAATGAATTCATACCTATCCAGCAGAAATCAATGTGTCATGGTTGGTGGTGATCTCCTTTCACGGGATGTGTGCCACAAGGCTCCATACTAAGACCAATTTTGTTTTCATTAGCGTCAATGTTCTGCCAAATGCATGCAAAGACATTAATTTTCAAATATATGAGGATGTCACAGTTATCTTTACATCAGCAAAAAACAACCAAGAAGCCGCCCATATTCTTACGTTAGCAATGACCCACATCCAGGATTGGCTCGCCAAATCATGTCTCTTATTTAACACAAAAAAACCCAGTGTGTATAATGTTCTCTAAACACCCAACAAAGACTACACACTGAAATGTATTTCTGAGAGGGGAGGAGCTTGAGATGGTAGAAGAGTTCAAGTACCTTGATTTTTTTTAGACCCTTCACTCACCTTCAGCAACTACATCAAAAAGATCTCTAGTACTTTTAAACTCAATCTACATGACAAATCAGGTCATTGCATTGTTTTACAAACTGGTCACTCACTGGTGTAACTATGCTCAAACCATTCACTTATCATCATTTCCATACCCTTGACTTTACTTTATGAGTTTCGGAAATGTTAAAACATTTAAATATGCTTAAATGCTATTGAAAGCAACAGTGGCACAACAACCAGGGCCACTGCCAGAAGGGACTGTGAGGTGTCATACAGAAGCACCACATTCTGACAATCTCTACTGTCAGTTTAGTCAAGTTCATTTTATTTGTAAAGCCCATTATCACAAAGAAAGTTTGCCTCAGAGGGCGTTACAGCATATGAAATCCCTCTGTCCTTAGACCATCACGTTAAGGGTACTAACATCTTAAATAACATACTGCCTGTAATACGAGAATGTCCTACATACAACTCCTTCAAAACTGATCTCAAACAAGGGCTTAAAATAGATCAAAACTGCAGTCACAGCTAGGCAGATCTTCTGCAGATAGGTATAATGCACAGGTGCAAAGGGCTGAGGCCAGAATTGAACCCGTGGCCACTGCGGCGAGAATACAATCTGTGCGCTGCTCTATCCACTGAGCCAACAGGCGCCCCAATAATAAGTAGACCTTTAAGGCGTAAGCGGACAAACCTTTGTCCAACAGGCTTTGAAGAAAACACAGAAAAAATCCTTATACCACAGTATATCAGATCCCCATTACGTGCCTCACAGCAGTGCGTAATAGCTTGCCATTTATATGCATACAGAGAATGGTTAGATGAAGCCCTGGCACTCTGTATTGTCTCCACTTCTGCTAAAGACAAACCCTTGCCTAGCAAGCACTCCCAGAAACCAAACCACCAGCTTCCACTTGTATGGGGAAGAATGGAAAATCTGTCCTGCTGCATGGGTTAGGACATCTGCGTGCAATAGGAGTGCCCAGGGTGTCTCATGCATCGAGGGCAGGTCCACAAACCACATCTTTGATAGCCCATACGACGTGACCAGGATGATTTGCAACCTGGCCTTCCTAGCTCTGTCCAGAACCTGTTGGATAAGTGGGATAGGGGGACACATGTAAAGCCTTTCTTTCGGCCATGGGTGCACCAGCACATTATGCCCTAACCGAGGGTCGTCATTGTGAATGGAGAACCACAGCAGGCAGTGTGTTGCGAGCCACAATGCCAACAAATCAACGCTCACTCGGCCGAACAGAGTCCAAATTTCCTCCATCACCTATGGGTGCAGATTCCATTCTGCAGGATGAGGATTACCCCTTGAACAGAAGTCTGATCCCAGATTGATCTGGCCCTGAATGTGTGCTGCTGACAGGGAAAGTGTTTGTTTGCCCACAAGTGCACCTGAAATGCCTCTTGGTTTAGGACTGGGGAGGGGACTCCGCCTTGTCAATTTCTGTATAAGATTGTGGCGGTGTTGTCCAACCATATCTGCTCCATAAAGCATACTCCCCCTGCACTCTACACTTACCGCACTGCTGTCGCACACCGCGTCCATCCCCATAGGAACGCATTGGTCTTCATGATACCAGCTGTTAGCAAACGTGAATCCATCCAGTTAGTCATCTAACTGGATGGATTCAGGATCTGATGGAACCGCGATGTAATCCTGAGCCTGTGATGATGGTCCTCGACTGGGTTTGTATGATGTCTGATGAACCATCTTTAGAGAGGCTGGAGACCAAGTGGTATCACTGCTGATGCTGCCACCATCAGTCCTAGCATCACCATACACTGACACGCTGAGACGGTGTTAATAATAAGCTCAAGCTGTCCTTTAAATACACAACTGTCTGTCCCCATACAAGCGCATTCCCATTGACTGGGAATTCAACTTCAAATCCAGAAAAGTTGTCACTTGGACACAAGGCAAATTCTCTTCCAGTTTATTAGGAAACCCAGCTTTTGCAGGTGATCTGTCAGCTTTGGTGTGTGTAATGACAAAGCTCCTTGACTCTGGCACGATGTGTGTGAGTGCTTTATCCAGATAACAATAATTTCTTATCCCTCCCTAGTGTAGGGGGGCCAGTGCAGCGTTTATGCACACACTGGAAGTCAAAGGGGGAGGGGGAGACAGGCTGATAGGGAGGACACAGAACTCGGGCTTTGTACAGAAGGGCAAACCTCTGATCGCTTTGGATAGACGGCATTGTGTCAACATACAGAATGACATTTTTCTCAATGATTTGTTTAATTTTCTCATATCCAAAATTGGCCATTTGGATTTATCCTTCTTTGATGTTAGGAAATATCTGTGATAATAGCCCGTGTTGCCTCTCTCACTGAGCATATAGCAGCTTTCTCTAGGAGGGAGGATATCTCCTGTACTAGAACTGGGGCTGTTGGCTGAATAACACCAGTGAAACACGGTGGACTGCGATCAAACTGTAAGGCACAGCCTTTCTTTAGAGTGTTCAGAATCCACAGAGATAGATGGCAGAGTCGCTTTCGTATTTCCAGCCTGTTGCACAGTGCTGGCCTCTCACCACAAGAGGGCAGCCGTGACCTCTCTTTGCTACAGTCAGGCTGTCTGCGTGTGACAGTGAGGCTGTATTTTGTGATGTTATTTGAGAGGGACTCAGCCATGTAGCTGGCTTTGGGCTCACTTGTGCTTGCTTTAAAAATGTGAGAAAATGTCCTGGCCTCTAGGTGGGCTTCGGGTCATATGAGTGCTTTCTGTGATCATGGTTCTGATAGAGCTTAGTGGACAGGGGTGTGCAGATTTTGTGAGGTGGAAATGTGGGGCGGGATTGTCAGGGTGTGTGCTTAGTGACTGTTTATGCCAAGCGGTTTTCACTAGCAAGGGACACTGTTGCACCAGCTTTTGTTTCAGAGCATCTGGCTGCTGAAGGACCATGTGTCCCGACAGGAGGTTGTTGTTCATTCCCTCCTTCCACAAAGGGAGTAACTAGGTCCTAGATTTTTCCCTCTGCCCACCTGGCTGGGCTGCTGCTGCCAGAGAGGGTGAGTTAGCCATCTTTGGTCAGTCGAGCGCCGGGTAGATTGGCTCACCTCCGAATGTCAGGGCCTCTCCTGATAGCGGGATGAGCCGGCAGAGCGCTGGCTCTGGGTGGGGGATGGGGGGTTTGGGGTGTGGGATTTTTCCAACTTCCTTTTGCAAACTTCACAAGCTTTTTGAAAAAGTCAAGCCTGTTTGGCAATGGAGACCCCCTCCGTTATAAAACCAAATAGCGGGGCCATCAAATCCTTCCATAACTGGGTTGGAGGATCATGTTCGGCCATGGTTGTGGGCGTCTGGGTGCACCAGTTGGGGTGGCTCAGTCTGGTTTTGTGCTCGCTGCTTGAGATTCTGCACTGATTATATATGTTGGGTGCTATGTGATTTTTTGTTCTAATAACTTTTCCTGATTGGTCCCAATCATCAGTCTTTTAAACAAACAATTGCAAAACATCAACCCTGGTCATGCCTTTACACTGAAAATAACACTTATACTCAACAAAATCCTGCATCTAACATTTATGAAATAAAGGCCCTCTTCAAAAACTGCTGTATTGCCGGGCCAACCAGGCCTGTGGTGGAAACAGGGGCATTAAAGAGCCTCATATTCTCCCAGTTGGACATCTGGGTGAGATTCAGCCAGAGATGATGTCGGGTAACCACCAAGAAGCCCATAATTGTCCCAGCTTCCTGAACAGCGCATGTGATCATGCATAAGGAGAAATCTGTAGCTTTCCTAAGCTCTGTGTAGTTAAAAAAAATGTTTATTTAATTTAATTTTTTTTTTTTTTTACACTTTTTTAGTCTTCTGACCACTCAAAGGGCTTTTACACTACATATCTCATTCACACACTTGTGGCCAAGACTGCTGTACATGGTGCATCAGGAGCAATTTGAGGTTCAGTATCATGCCCAAGGATATTTCGACATGTTGCCTGGAGGAGCTGGGGATTGAACCGCTGACCTTCCGATCTACCTCTGAGCCACAGCCGCCCCACGGTCTTTGCTGTGGGGCGATCACGCAGGAGGCAGGCCTGATAAGGTTGGAGGATGGCTAGGCTATTCGTCATGGTGGCCACCTGTCCCACCGCCTCGTAAGATTTTTGTCGGCCAATAAAGCAGTGAGCTGGCAGGCTGAGTCCATGTAGCTGTTAACTATTAGAGTCTGTTAAGATTGACATGATCTTGGTGGAAACAGTTTTGAAACTCTCCTTTCTTGATATGAACCATTGTAAAGAAAAATAATTGTTATGATCCTGGGTTTTTGTTATCTTGTAGATTTTGTTTTTTAGAGGTTTCTGTTTGTGTTTTTCTTTGCATCCTGTATTCATTCATGTCAGTCTGTTTCCTCTTTTATTTTGTAGGTCCACTCCTCATGTATCATGTCTGGTTGTACTTCCTGTCTGTGTGTTTTCCTGCCTTAGTGTTTGGTTGTGTTCGAAACCTTCTACTACACTAGCAGTAGGAACTGATTTGGTCAAAATGTAGTATGCAGCAGTATGCAGTATGCAAACAAAAGCAAAATCCACAGTTTGCCAGAAATACCTGGATGTCATACTGATTCAGAAAAAAATCCTCAGTATGCACTGGACCAGTCTACCTCGCCTACTGTTTCCCACAGTGCATTGCGTGAAGAGTGCAACTGTCGTTGCAGTGCCACCAGTGGCTCAAGCCCAGCCATCACACAGATGGACAGACCTAAGCCACCAGAGGGGGTCTTTAGTGTGACACTTTATTAATTAGGCCTTGCCAAAATCATATTTGTATCTTTTAAGGTCATTTACATTACTTTTTTCGGTAAACCACATACCAATGTGTGCTCATAAGGGTACAATTATACAGGAGACATGAGCAAATTTATTTTGTATTTTTTTAAAGATTATTCTTTTAGCTTTTCATGCCTTTATTATAGTGCTGTTAGAGAGTGAAAGGAAAGAGGAGAGAAAACGGAGATGACACACAGCAAAGGACTGCAAGCGGGACTTGAACCTGGGCCGCTGCTAAAACCTCAGCCTACATGGGGTGCAGGCTCTACTCACTGAGCTAGGGGCTACTCTGACATGAGTGAATTTTAACCACCAATCCAGCTTGGGCTTTCACATGAACAAGACACAATCAGAAAGTTTAAAAGGGTAGCCTGTATGATTGATGCAGAATAAAGAGGATAATAGTGCGTGTCCCAAGCAAAGCTAAATTAATAATGGGGGAACACGGCAGTAATGCGAATGTTACGGCAGTACATCTGGTCACGTCCAGTCATTACAAAGGCGTTGTCCATCTCACAGATAGGCCTTTATCATGATCGTCTATATATATCACTCATTTACTCTATTTCAAACCGTAAATGGATGCTACACAGTAGCGGTTTAACTACTGTTTGCTTCCTCTTTCAAAAACCGGAAACCACCCATGCCTGGCACAGCATACTGCAAAACGGATCAAATTAAACAGCTATACTGCATACTACTGTCAAACACAGTATGTAGTATGTACTTTATACTTCATACTGAGTTCAACTGTAGTATGCAGTACACCGTTTCAAACACAGCCTCAGTCTGCCCCGTCCATTCAACCTGTTGTCACCTGTCTTTCGTCACCTCTCTGCTCTGTGTGAATGTAGTTTTGGCATGTGCTTCCCTTATCTTTTGTCATTCTGTCTGTGTTGGTTCCAGGGGAGTATTCCATCAACGTAGTTTATGAAAGCCAGGCTCACCTGAAAATGCCCAGCTTAAACTAGTGCTATCTCCCATATGAATGCTGCTTAAATTATACAAGTCTACTTATTTTTTATTTGTATTTGATGATAAATGAACAGTCAGATAAGCACAAGACTATGTCTGTATTATCGGTAGGCTAGATAATGTCAGATGTGTTTCAAATGATTGTGTAGGATTACTTTGGAGAACTGAACTTGCATTTTGGAACGTAAAACAGCAAACTTAACTGCATGCCAAAATCTACTCAGTCCATCACTAGGTATGATGGGAAATGGGAACAAAAACAACATAGCCTAAAGTCCAAAATATTTAAAACAAGGGTGATGGTGAATAAAATGAGGCTTAAGTGAAATAGGCTGGCCTATATCAAATCATCTACTGGCTTTTTAAGACGGTAAATGTGGTGAGATGTGACTTTTTAAAAACGTAATTATCATTACGTTCTTTGTATAATTATGCTTGGTCACAGTGTGATTAAGAAAAGAAGTGACAGTAGGCTGCTATACAGACCTGTCTGTTGGGATTCTTTGATATGCAGCTAAACTAAGCTCAACAGTTATTCTGCCAAGGAGCAGACTAGTTTGACAGGAAAAGGTAGCTTGGTTACTGAGCTGGGTTGCCATGGTTACTGAGTGGGGACTCACATAAGTCACATTCATGGAACAGATCTCTCCCTTAACTCTTTCCCTGCCAGAGTATTTTCATTAAGTTGCTAGCCAGCGCCAGCATTTTTGGTCCATTTACTAATTTTTCAAGACCTCCAGAATATTTTGTGTTTTGAATATATAAACAGTACTAAAGAACAGATCTTCAGTTTTCATACACAATAAACCATTTTATTCCATCTTCTTCCATTCCCTTTTGATCAACATCTGAATTTGTGCATTTTTATAAAAAAAAAACGATATTTCAGACAAAAAGCTGAGAAAATCGCATTTTTGTAAACGAAAGTCATTTCAAGAGCAAAATCAATTTGATTTTTACATTTTTGTTTTTTTCCTTGTATTTTCTTATGATCGCTTGAATTGTACAAAAATAATGCTGAAAATAATATTCTGTTTGAGTTATAGTGAGAACTATAGAGTGGAACATTCAACAAAATGTAAGGAAGCACCACAGCTATAGAACAGTCCCTAAGTAACAGCTTTGTTGAAAATTGTATATTTACATATTGTACTGCTTGCTGTGAGCCAAGTTGGAGGTAATCAAACATTATATATCACTTTATTCTTTCAACATAACCGGGCTGGAAACTCACTACACCTAAACTGGCGCCACACTACAGCCACACTCCAGCGGGAGCACCTGAAAACAGCAGACAGAGCTTGACAAGAAATGGTACGACAAACCACTCACCAGTGCCTCCACTAACCTACTGTATGTGCTCAACTCAACCAACCAAATCAGTGACGCAAATCAGAAATCAAATGTGATAAACACTGAAGTGATGAGCATCAGTGTCTGACGTTAGCTAGCTAGCTGCCTGAGCTAGCTTGCTAAACTGGTAGACGACGGACAGTCTCCAGCCGGCGCCAGCGGCCCGAACACAGAACTGTGGGGAAGTTTGGATCACAACCTGATCCAGGTGAGCTAACGTGCCAGCCGGGACCGAACCTGGCGGTGCTGCTCTCGGTCCACTGGTCAGTCATTCACCGGGCACCGGGCAGCAGTACCGCTCCACCGTGATACAGACAACCGATAGCAAGGGAGCTAACATGCTAACTACCTGCTAACCGTGTTGATAAACTGCAAATCGAGCTGCACTATCAGAAGCTGCTAACATATCTAGTTTCACCTGACTGAACTCATTATAAGCTATGCCTTCACTCACCTCACCATCTGGATGTGACAGCTGCCTCCGCCTGTCACATAAAATCTCCGAGCTGGAAGAGAGGATATCCATCTTGTACCAGATCAAAGACGATGAACGGTTTCTGGACTCCCTGGTCACCGTGGGTCGCGCTGTCGCCACCACAGCTACCGGAGAATTGGATTCGACCGTCCCATGTCTGGATGTCAACTGTGCCCAGCCTGTAGCCCTCCGGACCCCGCCGGGAGCTAAACCCAAGGCTCCGGTTAGCTCCACTCCTAGTGACAAGGAGCCTTGGATTGTTGCCCGAAAGAGCTGGCATGCTGGATCGCTTCCTGCTCATCCCCATCAACCACTGACCCTCCAGCTGACCAACAAATACTCCATCCTTGACAAGGATGATTTTCCTCTGCTTCCCGGCCGTCACATTACGTCACCAGAATCTGATGGCCCCTCTTCGCCGCCCCCACCATCCATGCCTATGTCCAAGCAATCCGACTCTACTGTAGATCTCCGCTCTCGGCGTCACGCCCCCTCTTCACGACCTGGCCGTGTGCAGTTTACCCCTCGCCCTGTAAACCGCTCTCCAGCAAGGGGCTGCTCTGCTGGGAAAGACGCCGCTCAGCTCCTGCCACAGTCCCCGGCTACGTCCATCCATCCCAGGCCGGTGAACCTGTTACACACAGATGATACCGAGCCGAGCCGAGCCGAACCTGCAACTCTTCGACCGCTTATCCCCCCTACTACGCTGATTGTTGGCGACTCCATAATCAGGAATGTGCGCTTCCACAATGCAGTTACGCGCTGTTTCCCTGGCGCCACAGTCCGTGACTTTACCAAAAAGCTCCAGGGTTTGTTGCCTTCACTCACGCCATCCATTAAAAGGGTTATAGTTCATGTGGGAACCAACGACACAGCTTTTCAACAGTCTGAGCAAACTAAATCCGACTTTGAATTTCTTTTTGAATTCCTGAGGCTATATGGCATGTCGGTGATCATCTCTGGTCCTATTCCCACATTCGGTCGCGGTTCCGGCCGTTTTTCACGAACCCTTAGTCTTCACACCTGGCTGTTGTCCGCATGTAGAACACATAGTGTGGAGTTCATTGATAACTTTAACCTGTTCTGGAACCGCCAGTCTCTCTTTAAAAGAGACGGCACCCACCCGAATATACTGGGCTCCCGAATGCTAGCCGCCAACATACAGTACACTGTTCAATCATTTCCACGTGACTGACTGTCTATGCACCACTTCCCCTGTCCCGACTCTCTCTCTCCCTCTCCGGTTGTACCTCGGGCTACTACTGCCAGCGCTGGCTCCCCCTGCTGGCTTCCTTCGGCACCCGCCCCACTGTCTCATCCTCCAATCCAGTCTGTTATCACTGACACAACAGTCTACACTCCCATCTCCCACACACACATCGCCCCCACACCATCACCTGTTTCTCCATTGGATTCAACTCACTACATTCCAGTCATCATCAGCAGAGAGCGGACCCAGCATAACCCTCCCCACAAATCCATCATTAATGTCAATAATCTCAAACCTCTTCGCAAAGCTCAACCACATACTTCAGTAGATCAGTCCCCAGTCACTTTACACATGGCCCTCTTTAATGTCCGCTCTCTGCTGAACAAGTCTTTTATTGTCAATGAACTGATTTTAGACAGGAAACTAGACTGTTTGTTTTTAACTGAAACGTGGCTGGGTACAGATGCACCTGTTGTTCTCACTGAGGCCTCCCCACCTAATTTTAACTATTTTTACTCTACAAGGAGTGGTACATGGGGAGGTGGCACAGCTTCTATTAGTACTAACACTCTTGCCGCCAAACCGATTTTATTTGGACAATACACCACCTTTGAACATCACGCTGTTGTTTTTAGCAACCCTCCGATTTTATGTGTCACTCTTTATCGTCCACCTAGAAAATGTAGTCTTTTTATCAATGAATTTTCAGAGTTTTTAACAATTTTACACAATTCTTACAATATGATCATTTTAACCGGTGATTTTAACCTTCATGTGGACAACCTTTTAGACCCGATTTCTAATGAGTTTTTAAATGTTCTTAATTGCATGGACTTTAGCCAACACGTCTCAAAACCTACTCACAATAGAGGACACACCCTGGACCTGGTCATCACGTATGGCTTGTCCACTGGTGTGTCCTCTGTTGTCGACCTAGCCGTCTCAGACCACTACTGCGTGTTTTTTAACATCACTGGTTTTATTCGGCAGGAGACCTCTGTGAGAACTGTTATGAAACGCCATCTAACCCCTGAAGTGGCTGCAAATTTTAAAGAGGTCTTAGACAAGGGTCCCCCCATTGTTTTACCTGCCCCCTGTGACTTCATGATTGATGATTTTAACAGCAGGTTACGATCAACTCTAAACACACTCGCTCCGATTAAAACCAAGACCATCCCAACTAAAACCATACCACCCTGGAGAAACAATGAACTGAAGAAACTAAAACGAAATTGCAGGGTGGCAGAGAGGAGATGGAGGAAAAACAAGATCACCATAAATCATCAATTATACGTTGAACAACAAAAAATATACAATAAAGCAATAAGACTTTCTCGCAACAACTACTTTTCAAATCTAATCAATAACCATAAGAACAACACCAAAGTTCTCTTCTCAACAATAGACAATCTACTCAACCCGGATTTTAAGAAATCTCATTTTAATGCCACTGACTCCCTTTGTGAGGAGTTTGCAGCCCACTTCACGGGGAAGATAGACACTATCAGACATAATATCTTTTCCTCCCAGGGCAATATGGTCTTAATTGCGTCTCAGTGTCTGTCTTCACCGGAGGAAACACTGGACAGTTTTGTTCTGGTTAATGCTGAGAGTCTTGATAAAGTTTTCTCCTCAGTGAGGCCCACCACATGTCTATTGGACCCAATCCCGACCCCATTTTTTAAGTTGTTTTATGGGTCTTTTAGAGATCAGCTTTTAAACATGATGAATTGCTCTCTTCAGACGGGGGTCTTTCCTGCTGCCTTTAAAGGGGCAGTGGTGAGGCCCCTGCTGAAGAAGAGCAATTTAGATTTTAATGATTTTAACAACTTTAGACCAGTATCTAGCTTACCATTCTTAAGCAAAATTTTAGAAAAACTTGTTCTTATTCAGCTGAACGATTTTATTAATTCACACAATGTCCTAGAGAAATTTCAGTCTGGCTTTAGGGTAAATCACAGCACCGAGACGGCCCTCTTAAAGATTTTAAATGATTTTAGACTAAATTATGATTCACAAAAGCTCACAGTGTTGATTCTACTGGATCTAAGCGCAGCCTTCGATACAGTAGATCACACTGTTCTTTTAACTCGTTTACAACACATCGGCCTGTCAGGTACTGTTCACAAATGGTTTACTTCCTACCTCACAGACAGGACATTCATGGTAAGTTTAGATACATGCTCCTCTAGGGTTCATAAAATCACATGTGGTGTGCCTCAGGGTTCCATTTTAGGCCCAGTGCTTTTTAATCTGTACATGCTCCCTCTAGGCAGTGTCATCAGGAGACATGGAGTCAACTTTCACAGCTACGCTGATGACACTCAGTTGTACATCTCCATGTCTCCTGAGGACACAAGGCCAATGGATGCACTTTTTAATTGTATTTTAGATGTTAAATCCTGGATGGCAGAGAACTTTCTCCAGCTTAACCAGGACAAAACTGAGGTTTTAGTCCTCGGTCCTGAGGCCCAGAGAGAGAAACTTTTACCTAAACTACAGGCACTGTCTTTGAATCCATCTCCCCAAGTAAAAAACCTGGGCGTGATCCTAGACTCTGAGCTGACTTTTATCCCCCATATTAAGAATATAACAAAAATAGGATTTTATCACTTAAAGAACATAGCCAGAGTCCGCCCTATTCTCTCTCGGGCCAACACGGAGACGCTGATGCATGCTTTTATTACCAGTCGTATCGATTACTGTAATGCCCTGCTTTCTGGTCTTCATAAAAAGAGTATCTCAGGTCTACAACTATTACAAAATTCCGCAGCTCGTGTCCTGACGAAGACCAGAAGGCGGGCCCACATCACACCGGTTTTAGAATCACTGCATTGGCTCCCCGTGTGTTTCAGGATCGATTTTAAGGTTCTTTTAATGGTTTTTAAATGTGTTAATGGTCTTGGGCCTTCTCATCTGTCAGAACTGCTGAACCCTCACGGTCCCTGCGCTCCTCCGGCAGTGGCCTCCTAGTCGTTCCTAAAGTCAGGACACATACCCACGGCGAGGCGTCCTTTTACTACTATGGCCCTCGGCTCTGGAACAGCCTGCCGGAGGAGCTCAGGGCCGCAGAGAACGTCCATGTTTTTAAGAGCAGGCTCAAGACCCACCTTTTTAGCTTAGCTTTTAACTGATATTTATTTATTTTATCTCTACTTATTTAGCTTAGCATCTTATGATTATTTATATGTTACCATTATTTTTATTGCCTATAACCTTATTTTATTTATCCTATTGTTTGGTTTCATGTTACAGTTTACTTATTCTTAATATTTCTTATGTTCTCCAACTGTTTCCTCCGGGGAGCCCTCTGTGCCGGGAGCGGTGGTCGGCCGTGGCCACCTGGGTGCTGTCCTGTGGTGTCTGGGTGGAGGTTGGGCGTTTCTACCCCGCCTCCTCTGGTCACCCTGTGTCGATGCTCCTGGTGGCCGTGGCGGATTAGCTGCTCTCGGTGCAGACGGCTCCTCTGATGGCGTTTCCTTGCCGGGTTCATCTGTATTCAGCCCTGCGTACAATATCTCATTGCTGTTGTTGGGGTGCGTGCGTGTGCATGTGTGTATGTGTGTGTGTGTGTACGTGTGAGTATGTGGGTGTGTGTACTTGGGCGCGTGCGTACGGAGCGGGGTGGGGTATGAATGTGATTTTGTGCGGGGAGCAGGGAAGGATGGGAATGATTTTAACCTGTAAAGCACTTTGTGTTACTTTTTGTATGAAAAGCGCTTTATAAATAAAGTTTGATTTGATTTGATTTGATAAACTCACACCGCGAACAGCGTCTCCTCTCATCCTGTCTGTCACCGTCACACTCACACCTGGCGCAGCAGGAGGAGACGGGGAGGGGGCCGGCCTGATGCCCGCTTACAGCTGTGTTTTGTGGTTACTCTGAAGAGCGGGCATTGAAATAAATGACAATATACTTCCTCCTTGTTCCCTTGATGATCTAAATGAGTCACTAAATCTTATTGGGGGAGCAAACTTGGAAAGATATATAATTGGCGGTGGGTCTGGGGGTACTCCCCCAGAAAAAAACAACACATTTAAAATATTTTTCCTCCAATTCTACATCACCTGCACTAGTCTATATCAGTGTATTGGTCTAGTTTATATTATTTTCCCCCTGTTTTTTGGGGGGTTTTTCCTTAGACGATGTGCGGGTCTAAGGGCAGAGGGGTGTCGTATGCTGTAAAGCCCTCTGAGGAAAACTGTGTTTTGTGATAATTGGCTTTATAAATAAAACTGAATTGAATTGAATTGAATTGAATTGAATTGAATTGAATTAGTTACATTAAGGATGTACAGCACAAGTTCTATAGCTGCCAAAAGCCCACCACCATTCCGTGTTAGAAACTGGGTAAAATCAAAGCGAAGCAGTTAGGCTGGGGCACCAGGCCCCAAAATCACTAAATGTATGTGTTGTCGTATTTGAAAACAATTTGATCTCAACTCTGACTTAAATTGGAACTAAAACAAACAAGTTTATATAAGTCTGAAGAAGTCACTTTCCCCACTGAACATTGACTGTTCAGACGCAGTGACGCTATCAGGAAAAACTCTGCTGTTTGTGTACCTCTGTCACTGCGCTGCACTGTCAGTCTGTTCTGATGGACATGACCGCTGGTCCTCCATGGAGATTATATGCATGGCAACCAACGAAAAATAACCGAATGCCAGAACTCAAAGCAACATGTCGTCTGTAAACCTTACTGGGTAAGTTAGGCCGACTCTTTTATAAACAAAGTCTTTCGAAATATGCCAGCTATCAAGTTTTTGAAGGCAACTACAATGCAGGTCCCAAGTCTCTGTGGGCAGGTCTAAGCAAGTCTCAGCTTTTTGAGGGTAATTCCAAGTCTTTGAAGGCAAGTTCATGTCTCAAGTTTTTGTGAATTGCAAGCAAAAAGCAACTTTTTTCTTGTCGCTGCTTTGTATTAAAATATTATAATGTCATATTTTTAAAAACACACAAAAACAAACTCATTTCATAAAACAAGCAAAGCATTCTATCTGACAGGATGCTGCCTTTATGTCAGCAGGTGAGGATTTGACTCATAGACACTAGAATACACTCACATTCATCCATTAATATCACTCAAACAACTGATATTACATACAATCCACCCTCTGACTCATAGTGCAGTGAGTTTACAGACTGATGATCATTTTTCAGTCCGCATACCCCAACAGTCATTGACTGCTCTATTGTTGAATCATTCATGCGGGTTAAATGATACGAGTCTAACATGAGAAGTATCAGCGGTTTTTCAGGGGCTTTCATGAGCGCTCATTAATCTTTTATGAAGGTAAACAGGGGCGAGTGGTCACTGAGGTGGAAAGAGCAGAGAGGGAGAGAGAAAAGATGTTCTGATGTTCATTAATTAAATATTTCAAAAGGAAAACAGAGGAACAAATACGTGAAACAAATGGGAAAAAAAAATACCCACAACTGAAATTACTTCATTTTTACATCCAGAATTCACTAGCTCAAGTAAAGTTCACATCACTGCCTTCAAAAGACGTGAGTCTTGTTGAGCTGCCACTGACAGGAGAGTCCTCTCTGTATGGATAGAGGACGCACTAATGAATTGCCTTCTTCAATCTTAATAAGGCATGCCTTACATGTGAATTGACAGTTCTGAGGTCTCATTTTTTAAACATTGCTACATACAAAATGAGCCCTTAAAGAGGTGAACAGCACTTCCCACACAGAGTCTGTGACATATAAAAACACACCTGATGGGAGAATATGCCCACCTGAAGGGAAACTGACTCGTGTGTACAAACACTTTGGAGATGGAAAATGGAAACACAGATGGTGAGGTAATGTGGAAATTAACCCTTTGAGATCCAAGCTTATTGCAAATTGGCTTGATTTTTTTTTTATTTTATTTTTTTTTTCAAAAACATGTGTAGAAGGCAATGAGCAACTCAGAAATTGACCCAAGAATTTGAAAAAAAGAAAAAATTAAAGTTAGAGGAAAATTACTCATAAATATTGTTTTCAGGACATTCCCCCTTAAAATATATTTTCTCATAATCCTCTCTCTTTCTCTCTCCGTCTCTCTTTTAAAAACTCCTTCTCAGGTCGATTTCTTTTATGTTTTATACCATTTTCTTGCTTGTAGCCCTTTGTCCATGTTTCAGAAGGAATCAACTATATCTGCTCAGGTTTTAAAGGTTTAAATGCATGTGAAAAAGTATCTGAATGCAGTGCAAGAAAAGTGATATTGATTTAGGTTTTAAAGGGGTAAATATGAGAGGAATCATTATACTTCTCATGATGTATCTTACACATGTAATTTGCCTCATATCACACATAACTCATAGATTCACTTTATCAAAAAACATTCAGTCTAGCCACAGCGATCTCTCCACACTCGGCCCTCTACAGGCACTCTGCGTTCATCCTCTCCACCTGCACATATGGACAGAATAAATGAGTAAAATCTGGAAATAAAGCCAGTGACAGCTCTTACACAATCATGACATTCCTCATTATGAGCCCTGGGTGTAATGTAGGTGAAGATCACCATAACAAACTTAAATTAAAGCTGCAAGCAGTGATGAACAGGCCCTCCCATACCACGCAAGTCAGGGCTACTGGTGGGACTCCAAGTGACGCAATCACTTGAAACGTGCGTTTCAATCAGTTGATGCAAAGTGAAGTTAAAACAGCTTCCAACAGCGGTGACCCCTGGGTCTCCATGGCAAAGGCATTCATGGAAATCCTATACTTCAGAGGGAGGCATCATTAAGGTTTTAAAGCTTTTGTTACCACATTTGAAGTCAATCGGATAAAATCTGTAGGAGTAGTACATCAAAGAGTAAAGCATGTAATTTCCATGACATTTCATGTTGCCAGTAGGGGGGGGGCATAAGTAATGGTTAACAGTTGTCATGTAGATGTGTTCAGGACAAGACTGTCATCTAACTTGTGAAGTTTGGTGCAGATTAGACCATGTCCCTCAGAGTTATAAACTTCCCTCTGTACTATAGGCACTCAAAAAGTGCTTCCAGTTTTATGGCGAATAATGAGTAACTTTGGCAACAGTGTTTGATGAAAACACAAAAGTTTAATTTCTGTGCATCATGAACATCTTTACAGTATTCTAATTGAATATGAGGTTAATTGAAATAACCTGCTACAGGGGAAAAATAAGTCAGTCAGTCAGTCAGTCATTTTCTGTAACAGCTTGTCCTCGTAAGGGTTGCGGGGGGACAGGAGCCTATCCCAGCTGTCATAAGACAGAAGGCGGAGTACCCCCCTGGACAGGTCGCCAGACTATCGCAGGGCCGACACATATAGACAGACAACCTTTCACGCTCACAGTCACACCTAAGGGCAATTTAGAGTCACCAATCAACCGAGCTGCATGTCTTTGGACTGTGGGAGGAAGCCGGAGACCCCGGAGAGAACGCACGCAGACACGGGGAGAACTTGCAAACGCCGCACAGAACCCCGTTCCAACCGGGTTTCGAACCAGGGACCCCCTGGCTGTGAGGCAACAGTGCGAACCACGACGAAGAGTAAAAAAAGTAAGTTCCTGCGACCAATAGGTGGTGCTATGACTATGATTCAAAGTTGCACTGCAGATTTCTTCAGGCCTGGACTCTTATCAAATCTGTGAAATTTTGTAAAGATCTGACCATCTGGGGCGAAGTTACAACAGTTTTTGATGTTATGTTGAAACATTGAAATTGTCCACCCGACTTCGGTAACACCTTTAAATGAAAACTCACAATATTCATATTCACGCATCATCAACATCTTTAGGATTTTTTGAGACCATTTTGAGACCATTTTGAGATCAATCGAGTCAACCTGCTAAGAACTGAACATCTTACTGTAAAACTTTGTCTTTCTTGTGCCAATAGGTGGCGCTTTCATTATTGCTTAAAATTGTCATATAGATGTGTTCAGGGCAGGACTCCTATCAAAATGTGAAGTTTGGGTCATATTGGACCATTTACAGCAGAGTTACATACCATTTCCTGTTTACTTCCTGGTTCATAGCAGAACATGCAAATTAGATGCCTCATACGGATCACAGTGTGATGAAAACTCATGATCTGAATAACTTTTACGGTCAAAGGTCTTATGAATGTAGCCATTACATTTGAAGTCAATCTGATGAAAGCTCTAGGACAAGTTAAAAAAATTCCGACCCCTGAAAATGGCCAAAAATGCACCAAAATTACAACTTCAAATCAAAATAGTTGACTTCCTGTTGGTTTTACGATATGGCCACAGGAGACTTTTTTGCAGGTACTGGGGTGTTGCACAGGCCTCCAAAGTTTAACAGCTCTAGGTAAAACGTGCTGCAGGGGCTGCTTAGTTGAAAATAAGTACGCACGAGTCCATTAAAATATCAAATTTTTCACCAGACCTGATAAGTCAGCAAAGTTTCATGACTTTTTGAATATGTTAAAGCCCTCAAAAAGGCAATTCATTTGAGAAAAAATAATAATAATAATAATAATAATAATAATAATAATAATAATAATAATAATAATAAATTAAAGCTGCAATCAGTGATGAACGGGCCCTTGCACCTCCGCGCACGTCAAGGCTACACGCTAGACGCCGACTGATGCGACCATGTCTCTCTGAGAAAGGGCAACACAGCACTACATGGAGTAAACACTAACTCACTGCTGTGTGCAAAGGCTGGAGACACTTTAACAGGTGTGTGTGCGTTGTGATTTGCCACTTACAGCGCTGTTGTGGGCTTACTCACAGCATCAAACATGGGAAGAAATGACAGCATATTTTTCCTTTTTCCTTATGATCTAAATATGTCCCTAAACCCTTAGGTCATCTTATTCATTTGCAGAAAGATGAGGCCATTGTTTTTAAACGTAACAGTATGTACTTCAATGTTGCTTACAGTAAAAACACTCTGACTGACTGCACAACCGTCCACCATTCTGCACGCTCTCTGTCACAATGTCCTTGAGTGTTTGGAGTAGTTTAACAATGAAGTAAGAGAGCACTTTGAGAGAGCTCTCTCTCTCTCTCTCTCTCTCTCTCTCTTTCTGTGTGTGTGTGTGTGTGTGTGTGTGTGTGTGTGTGTGTGTGGTAGAGTCAAACATGGGTGAACAATGGAGTAAGAGCGTCATTTCCTGCATTATATGGTCTGTGAACAGAGTTTTTCTATCAGCACATATGGGCAAAATATGAGCCGAGGCTGATTTGCTCCATTTTTTCTGTGAAAGACTTGTACCAGGTGATAATATGGGTGTATTGAAAAATCAGTCGGGCTCTGGCAGAAATTGCAAAATTTGGCCAAAAAAATTAAATTAAATTAAATTAAAATTGGTGGACTTTCTGTTGAGTTTAGAATATGGCTCCAAGAGGCTTTTTTGTAGGTCTTGGGCTTTTACATAAGTTTCTTAAGTTTTGTAGTTCTACGTTAAACGGTTTGCGGGGGCTGCGCTCCAGAGCACATTTTGGCACATCACATCAAAAAAAAATCATATCAAATGACACATCATAGGACTATTGATGTGTCTGCCACATTTTGTGAGTTTTTAAGCATCTTTAGCCCCTCAAACATAACTTCCTGTTTTATGGCGAAGACCGCCACAGAATGGCAACAGCGTTTGATGAAATCAAAAAACGGTGCGCAATCACCTCCATCACCAACTTTAGGAAATACTGGTGTCCAAATTTGAAGTCGATTAGATGAAATCTGTAAGACAAGTTTTAACCAAAGAGATACTAAAATAACAAAAAATGTGAAAATTCAAATTAAAATTGCGCACTTCCTGTTGGGTTTAGGGCATGGCTCCAAGAGGCTTTTTTGTAGGTCTTGCGGGGGCTGCGCTCCAGAGCACATTTTGGCACATCACATCAAAAAAAAATCATATCAAATGACACATCATAGGACTATTGATGTGAGTCTCAAATTTCGTAGCTTTAGGTTAAATGGTCTGCAGGGGCTGCTTCAAAGAAATTTTCTAAATTCTTTGAAAATGGCAGACTTCCTGTTGGGTTTAGAGTATGGCTCCAATTGACTTTTTTGTCTGTCTTGACATGTTCTATGTACCTCTAAATTTGCATCCCTCTACATGAAATGGTTTGCCTGGGCTGGCATTTAGGGGGCACTACTGACCTCATTTTTTGACACCTAAAGCGATTAATTTGATGAAATAATAATAATAATAATAAAAAACGAAGCAATTACAATAGGGTCCTCGCACCATTTGGTGTTCGGGCCTAATTAAAGCTGCAAGCAGCGATGAACGGGCCCTTGCACGTCACGGCTACTCGCTGGACGCTGACTGACGCGACTGCGTCTCTCTGAGAAAGGGCAACACTGCAGGCAGCAGTGAATTAGTGTTTTATCACTGTAGCACCGAGGCTGGAGATGCCTTTTTCCTGTTGTATGTAGGTGGAGCTATAACAAAGTATTGACTTGTAGATGTCTTCAGGCTGTGACACTTATGCAGCATGTGAACTTTGAGATGGATTGGACCACCAGTACAGAGCACCAATTCCACGTGCCCCTAAAAATGCTCTGTCGACTCTCAGCAGAGTTTAATATGCGACTATTGTGGAACAAAAATTACTCGCCAGTGTGGTGAATAACTTCCATAGATTTGATCACATTTGACGCGCAGTTTTACCGTGATTTCAATGCACAGTGATCAAGCACAGGTATCATGAAAAATAAAATTGGTATTTGTTACCAACCCTCTCAGTGGGGACAGATAAGGGTGAAGGAGTATTCTGTTTGATTTATAGTGTAACTACAGACTGGAACATTACCCAAATGTCCGTAGAGCGACAGCTGGAGAACAGTTCCTTATTAAGCCGAATGGCTTTGTTATGATCTGCCTCTTCAAAAATGTTCTGCGTTTAGTGAGCGTGGCAGGCGCGGACATAAGCGATCATGTATTTCCTCCTTATTCCCTGGTGATATTGGCACAAATATTTACTTGCCAGTGTGATGAATAACCTCCAGAGATTTTATCACATTTGGTGTGCGGCAGGTGTTTTTTTAGACCCCGCCGTCAGTTTTCACAGTGATTTCGGTGATCACGCACATTTATCATGAGAAATAAAATTGGTATGTGTTACTAACCCTCTCAGTGGGGACAGAGAAGGGTGGAAGAGTATTCTGTTTAATTTATAGTGTAACTACAGACTGGAACATTACCCAAAGTGTCAGTTGCACCATAAATACAGAACAGTCCCTTAGTAAGCGCAATGGCTCTGTTATGATCTGCTTCTTACAGAGATTCTCCGTGGTTAGTGAGCGCAGCAGGCATGGGAATAAACGATAGTGTATTTCCTCCTTATTCCCTGGTGATATAAATACATTGCTAAATGTGTGTCTTGGGGCGTTTTAAGCATAATGCTGCCCAGAGGGTCCAAATAATCCCTAAATAGAGATGAAGTTGGCACGTCAGTAGTCCTCTCGTCACGTCACCCTGGCACCATAGATTGTCTTGTCCGTGCAAAAAATGATGGAGCCATTGTTTATTAACTTAACAGTATGGATTTCAATGTGGCTTACCGTGAAAACAATCCTTGACTGACAGCATCAGCATCTGGTATATTCTCCTGCTCTCTGCTACTCATGTGCTCACAGAGAGAATGTAAGCAATGGAGTATGGACGCCCCCGCTGGACAAACTTGCCATAAATTTGCCTGAAAATTAAAATAAAAAAAAAATAATAATAATAATTTTGGGCTTCCTGCTGGGTTTAGGGCATGGCCCCAAGGGGCTGTTTTGTAGGTTTTTGGGTGTTACACATGCCTCAAAACTTTCATAGGTCTAGGTTAAACAGTTTGCGTGGGCTGCCTACTTTAATTTTGTAGGTGGCGCTAAAGAGCACATTTTTGCACATCAAAGCAAAAAAATCATATCATATCACAATTAAGAATTTCTGATGGATCGAGCCACATTTGGTGCATTTTCATGCATGCCTTGTCCCTCAAAAAGTACTCTCTGTTTTGTGACGAATAGTGTGTTACCATGGTGACAGCGTTTGATGAAAACTCAAAAGTATTTTTTCTGTGCATCATGAAAGTCTTTGCAGTATTATGAGAGCATTTGAAGTTGTTTGGGTGTATCTGCTACAGGAGACACACTAAATGGTAAAAAAAAATAATAACTTCCTGTTACCACTAGGTGGCGCTATGACTGTGATTTAAAATTGCACTACAAGTGTCTTCAGGCCTGGACTATCATCAAATGTGTGAAATTTTGTTAACATCAGACCATGTGGGGTCAAGTTATGACAGTTTTTGATGTCATGTCAACAACATCGAAATTCGCCATGGCGTCACGGGAAGACAAAACAAACAAAAAAGGACAATATTCATTTTCCATCATCACCAACATCTTAATGATTTTTTGACACACATTTGAGATCAATCAAGTCAAACTGCTAGGAGCTAGACCTCTTAGTGTGAAACTTCTTCTAAAACTTCTTGTGTCAATAGGTGGCACTCTCAGTATGGATGAAAATTATCACATAGATGTGTTTAGGAGGGGACTCCCATCAAGCATGTGAAGTTTGGGGCATTTTGGATCATGTACAATAGTTTTAAAAACTACTTCCTGTTTGGTGGTGAAACACGTAACTTCTTGGCCCCATAACTTCCACCCCGTTGATCAAAAACCAAAACTGCTCACAAACTAAGGTCACCCACATCTGAAGGTGGGATTTACACATTTTAAAGTCAATCCCTTGAAATCTGTAGGACTTTCGTTTCAAATTCCATCACCATGAAATCGAAAAAAATGACATTTCACTTCAAAATTGCTGACTTCCTGTTGGATTTGAGAGATTTTAGAGTATAGCTCCAAGAGGATTTTTTGTCCCTCCTGACAAGTTCTATGTACCTCTAAATTTTCATACCTCTACATGAAATGGTTTGCCGGGGCTGACATTTAGGGGGTGCTACTGAGCTCATTTTTTGACACCTATAAATGACACCTATAAAATACAAAAAATTTCACCAGTCCCCATCAGTGTGCATAGTTTTATGAGTTTTTGAGTATGATAAACCCTCAAAAAACCGATTCATTTGACGAAATAATAATAATAATAATAATAAACGAAGCAATTACAATAGGGTCCTCGAACTGTTCGGTGCTCGGGCCCTAATAAAAAGCCAAGCAATTACAATAGGTTCCTCGCACCCTTGGTGCTTGGGCCCTAATTAAAGCTGCAAGCAGCAATGAACGGGCCCTCGCACCTCTGCGCACGTCGGGGCTACATGCTGGACGCCGACTGATGCGGCCGTGTCTCTGAGAAACGGCAACACTGCGCACAGCAGTGAACTAGTACTTCCTCCATGTAGTGCTAAGGCTGGAGATGCCCTTAGTCCCTTTACTAGGTGTGTGTGTGTGTGTGTGTGTTGCGTGTGTGTGCATTGTGATCTGCCACTTACAACACTGTTGTGGGCTAACTCACAGCAACAAATATGAGAAAAAATGACAGTATATTTCTCCTTTTTCCTAATGATCTAAATAAGTCCCTAAATGTGTCTTTCGTTGCTGCTTAAATATAACGCTGCAAAGAGGGTCTGGAAAATTGCTAAATACAATAAAGTCAGCTGGTTGGTAGTCCTCTCCTCCTGAACGCTGAAAGATTAGATCATCTTGTTCGTTTGCAGTAACAAAAGGCCATTGTTTTTTTAATATAACAGTATGTATTTCAATGTTGCTCACTGTAAAAACATTCTGACTGACTGCACCACCGTCCATTGTTCTGCAATGCTCTCTGTCACAATGTCCTTGAGTGGTGACAGTAGCTTAACAATTAAGTAAGATAGCACTTTGACTCTCTCTCTTTCTCTCTCTCTCTCTCTCTCTTTCTGTGTGTGTGTGTGTGGTAGAGTCAAACCTTGCAGCATTCAGAGGTGTGAAAAAGGACTGTATTTGCTCTACTCTGCTGCTTTTACAGTGCTGAGAGTTGGACCAACAATGAGAGTGTAAGAGTAAGAGCTCTATCTGCTGGACAAACAATGTAATACACCTATTTCTAAAAGACCCCAGCATCATTTCCTGCATTTTATGGTCTGTAAACAGAGTTTTCCTATTAGCGCATATGGGAAAAAATATGAGCCGAGGCTGATTTGCACCATTTTGCCTTATATCAAGTGATAATATAGGTACACTGAAAAATCAGTCGGGCTTTAGCAGAAAAGGCAAAAAATTGCCCAAAATTTTAAATAAAATTAAAATTGCTGGACTTTCTGTTGGGTTTAGGGCATGGCTCCAAGAGGCTTTTTTGTAGGTCTTGGGCTTTTACATGTTTTCCAAGTTTCGTAGCTCTAGGTGAAACGGTTCGCGGGGGCTGCTTCATTGAAAATTAGTAGGTGGCGCTACAGAGCAAATTTTGGCACATCTCAGCAAAAAGAATCATATCAAATGACGCATTATAGGTCTATTGATGTCTATGCAAAGTTTTGTGAGTTTTTAAGCATCTTTAGCCCCTCAAACACAACTTCCTGTTTTATGGCGAAGAACGCCACAGAACATCAACAGCATTTGATGAAATAAAAAACTGGTCACAAATTAACATCACCAACTTTAGGGAATACTATAGCCCGGATGTGAAGTCGATCAGATGAAATCTGTAGGACAAGATAGTTTTCAAACAGAGGCTAGAATTACAAAAAATATGAAAATTAAAACTCCAAAGGCTTTTTTATAGGTCTTGGTCTTGTACACACATTTCCTAAGTTTCGTAGCTCTAGGTTAAATGGTCCGCGGGGGCTGCTTTGTTGAAATCTTCTAGGGGGTGCTCAAGAGCCATTTTGGCACATGAATGCAAAAAAAACATATCAGATATCACAATCTAGGATTTCTGATGTAAATAAAAGCTTTCAGCAAATTTTCGTACATGCCTTGCCCCTCAAAAAGTGCTATCTGTTTTATGAATAGTGTGTTACCATGGCAACAGCTTGTGATGAAATCACAAAAGTATTTTTTTTCATTGCATCATGAAAGTCTTTGCAGTATTATGACTGAATATGAGGTAGCTGGGGTTAACCTGCTCTTGGGTAAACATCAAGTGTAAATAAAGGAACTTCCTGTGACCACTAGGTGGCGCTATGATTGTGATTCAAAATTGTACTTTGGGTGTGTTCAGGCATGTACTCTCATCAAATGTGTGAAATTTTGTTCAGGGGTCAAGTTATGACGTTTTTTGATGTCATGTCGCAACATCGAAATTCGCTGTGGCGTCATGAGAACGTCATTCAACGAAACCGCTCAATATTCATTTTCCATCATTACTAATATGTTAATGATTTTTTGACACAATTTTGAGGTCAATCAAGTCAAGCTGCTACGAGCTGGACCTCTTAGTGTAAAACTTTGTCTTACTTGTGCCAACAGGTGCAATGTGTTCAGGGCGGGACTCTCATCAAACATGAAGTCTGATGCAGACTGGATCACGTACAACTAAGATAAAAACTACTTCCTGTTTGTCCACGACACATGAAAGTTTCTCAACCCCATAACTTCCACATCGTTAAACGAAATCAAAAATGGGTCACAAATTAAACTTGCCCCCACCTGAAGATGGTATTTATAAATTTTGAAGTCAATTCAATGAAAACTGTAGGACTAGTTGGATCTGGAAAACATCAGAAAATTGCTGACAAATTATTTTTCAATTTAAAATGGCGGACTTCCTGTTGGGTTTAGAGTATGGCTCCAACTGACTTTTTTGTTTGTCTTGTGATGCTATACACCGCTTAATTTTTGTATGTCTACATGAAACGGGCTGGAGGGGCTCCTTCATTGTAATCTGTTAGGTGGCGCTCTTGAGTCATTTTTTTAAGCCGATAGAGGTAAACCATAAAATATCACATTTCCGCCTGTCCTGATGTCTGTGCAACCTTCGGTGCTCGGGCCCTAATAATAATAATAATAATAATTCCTTCAGTTTCAAGAGGGTCCTCGTACCGTTTGGTGCTCGGGCCCTAATTAAAGCTGCAAGCAGTGATTAACGGGCCCTCACACCCCCCACGCAAGTCAAGGCTCCTGTAGGGACTCTGAGTGAAGCAATTATCCATTTCAGTGAAACCTGGAAAAAGTATGTTAAGACTTTCGACCCTTGAGGGAGATATTTCACATGGTTAATTACTTCCTTTGGACACACAAAATCTGTGGCATCTTGGTCAACATCATTTGTCGAACAAAACATGTAAACTTCATCAAAATCAAAGGATAGTTGTGATACATGTATTATATTAAAGGACATGTTGATGTGCTAAAGGCTGCAGCCTGACCACAACTGTGAAATCTGGGGCCAATCGGTCGATGTAAAGTGAAGTTACAACAACTTCCTTTTTGGTGGCCACCACTGGGTCTCCATGGCAACAGCGTTCATGGAAAACCTATACTTCAAAAGGAGGCATCATTAATGTTGTAAAGGTTTTGTCACCAGATTTAAAGTCAATCGTATATAATCAGTAGGAGCATTCCATCAAAGAAGAAAGCACGCAATTACACGTATTAATAATTGCAAGCACTGAAAATGGCCTAAAATACGGCAAAATTGAGACCATAAAAATATCAAATTTTCAAAGTTTCATGACTTTTTGAATATGTTAAAAAAGGCAATTCATTTGAGAGAAAAGAATAAAATAAATAAATAAATAAAAAATAACAATAATAACTAGAAAATTTCGTCAGAAATTTTGGAGAATGGGTGGCAACACTTGCAAACAGGGCCACAAGGCACAAGAGCCAATTAATTGCCATTAATCAGTAAGTGATGTCTTTAATAGGCCACATGGCCCACAATTAAGGGCCCCCTCCACCTGAGGGGCCAGCAGGGCCATTGCATTGATTACTAACTAGCATCTTCAATTAGCCACAAGGGCCAATTAAGGGTCCACTCCACCTGGGGGGCCACAAGGGCCAATCAATAGCCCACTCTTGGCCCCTCCTTCGGAGGGCCCACAAGTGGACAATTGATTACTAACTGGCATCGCCCTCCACCTGAGGGGCCACAAGGGCCAATCAATGGCCCACTTGGAACATTGATTACTTACTGGCATCTTCAATTGGCCACAAGGCGAATTAAGGGCCCTCTCCACCTAAGGGGCCACAAGGGCCAATTAAGTGCCCCCTCAACCTGAGGGGTCACAGGGGCCAATGATGGCATCATAAAGGGTCAGTTAACCAAGTGGACCAGGCTACGTAGCTGTTTTTACATCGATTTCTCAAGGCCCTCCATGTAATTATATGGGAAAATTTGGGGTAGTTTTTTGGGATTTTCGGGAAAACCACAGGGTGAAAGTCTTAAAAAAGACAAAGCACATCAGTTCCGGTCGAGTCACACGTTTTGATGTATTTTTTGTATGTCCCGCAAAACTGCGGGACGAGAAGTGGCTCAAAGTTTTAGGCGGATGAAAAAGAATAAGAATATTAAAAACGAGAACATTTCAGCAGAAATTTTGGAGGGTGCCTGCCACTGAGCCATGTTCTTCCCGCGTATTAAGCTTAGTAAGGAGCTACTAATGTGTGTGAGGGAAGGAGGGGGGTGGCAACACTTGCACACAGGGCCACAAGGCACAAGGGGAAATTAATTGCCATTAATCAGTAAGTGATATCTTTAATAGGCCACATGGCCCACCATTAAGGGCCCCCTCCACCTGAGGGGCCAGCAGGGCCATTGCATTGATTACTAACTAGCATCTTCAATTAGCCACAAGGGCCAATTAAGGGCCATCTCCACCTTAGGGGCCACAAGGGCCAATCAATAGCCAATTAAGGGCCCGCTCCACCTGAGGGGCCACAAGGGCCAAGCCCCTCCTTTGGAGGGCCCACAAATGGACCATTGATTACTAACCAGCATCTTCAATTGGCCACAAGGGCCAATTAAGGGCCCTCTCCACCTGAGGAGCCACAAGGGCCAATCAATAGCCCACTTGTGGGTTCTCCGAAGGAGGAGCCACAAGTGGGCTTGATTACTGGCATCTTTAATAGGCCACAAGGGCCAATAAAGGGCCCTATCCACCTGGAGGCCCACAAGGGCAAATTAAGGGCCCTCTCCACCTGAGGGGCCACAATCAATAGCCCGTGGCATCTTCAATTGGCCACAAGGGCCAATGATGGCAATATAAAGGGTCAGTTAACCATTAATTACTAGTGGACAAGTGGACCAGGCATCAGTTTACATTGGAAAAGTCATGCACACACCAGGATGGCTCTGTGTGTGTGTGTAAGTGTCCGTTGCCATGGTAATAAATGGCCCAATTGCACCGATCCTGTCCACCCTCTCCTCTTAGTTCAGCTCCTTGGAGGCAGTTGAATTTAATGGAAAACTCCCTGTCAAACTGGTCCATTTAGCAACCATACCTTTCACCAAATAGTCAAAATATGACGTCGGTGAGAGAGAGGAGGTTGTCACGAACGCAGCCATATCATTTTTGTCTGAAAAAAATATCTGTTTCATATCCCAAATCCCAGGGTAAAGAAAAGTTTGCGTCAGCCAACTTCCAGGAATTTTTCATCTCAATTTGTATTGGCGTAAAATGGGGATTTTTTTGGCTCTCCCCTCCTTTTGAGAGCGACCTACGCAGTGCAGGTACCCTGTTAAGTATGATGAATAACAGATAGCG